>NC_056744.1:1639022407-1639327407 GCF_019279795.1 Protopterus annectens | reverse complement strand
AACATTATGACTCCTATTGTCCTGTCCACTCCTCACTATTGGGCCCCCAATCTTCAGTTCTTATGTCTTGTGTCCCAAGGATAATTTTCCAAGTAGCTTTGGTACACATATGGCAAACAAATATAATAAAAATAGGTATAGGATTATCTGTGTAGACTCGAAGGGATTGTGGGGATAAGCTAGAGGCGAGTGGGGGATACTTGTCCCACCATTACAAGAATATAGACCAGTAATTACAGACAAATACAGTGCTGATACCTTTAGACATGGGGCTCTTTTATTTTAAGCATTGCATTGCCTAGCCTATCTCAGTCCTTACAAATCCTTATAAATAGGTCTATCCAGGAATTCCACCTTCTCTCTCTCTCTCTCTCTCTCTCTCTCTCTCTCTAGAAAAAGTCTCACATTATCCCTTTGCACAAAGGAGGAAATTCAACAGACATTACTAGCTTTAGACCTATAGCAATCTTATTCCCCTACAAAATACTTGAAAAATGTATTCAAAAATAATTGCTAAACTATCCTCACACAAAACGGTTTCCATCCTTCCCGTAGTACTAACACCGTACTTCTAAGCTATATAGATACTGTCAATAAAGCTGAAGATAACAACAAACTAGTCTCCTCCTTATTTCTAGACTTGTCTAAAGCCTTTGATGCAGTTTGTCACAGCAAACTTCTACTTCAAATGTCCTCATTAGGTCTCTTTCAGCACACCTTTCTATGGTTCAAAAGCTACCTATTCTAATAGGTATCAGTCAGTAAAATGGCACTCCACCCTCTCTCTCAATACCTCCACGTTATCATCGGTGTTGCACAAGGCTCTATCATTGGTCCCATCCTTTTTAATATTCTCACCAACACCCTCCATACAACCACACAACAGGCCTCCCTAATACAGTATGCGGATGATGCCATACTTGTTTGCATATCTGACTACGTGGCACACCCCCAAAAAAAATACTTAGGAAGCCTTAACAGCAACAGAAAAATGTCTTTGTAACATTATACTCATACTTAACCCTAAAAAAACACTATTTTGTTTTTCCAAATCTCTCTCTCACAAAAAAAAACATAATTTAAAGTCCTCTGTCTTGATAATACAGCCATTAAAGTTGCTTATTATAGCAAATTATTAGGGATGATAGTGAGGGATACACTTAAATTTGACTTGCATATACAAAATTGTGTAAGAAAAAGTCATAAAAAAACTAGGGATGCTTTATAGAGCCAAAAACTAAAGCTACACTTGCCGCTACTTATCTCATCCCCACACTTCTTTACGGCAATCCCTTCATTACTAACCTTCGGGCACCACAAAAATCAAAACTTGAATAGTGGTATAACAAAGTAGCTGAATTTGCAGTGAATACCCCTTTCAGAACCTGCCACTGTAAAGCACTAAAAAGCCTAAACTGGTTAGAACTACTCCATCAACTAACATATACACAGCTTCTTGTCACCTATAAAATTATCCAGAATCCATCTGCTTGTCCAGCATAAAATAACATTCTACACAACTATGTAATCAGTCAGTCATTATGATCCAATGTTCTGTCCACACACCTATCATATCTGCTGGGCAATGTCTGTACTCGTGCAATGTTGCTAAGGCCTGGAAATCCTTTTATCTCTCCATCAGGTCAATATCCTCCCTACCATCATTCAAAACCATTCTGAAAAACTTCCTAGTCAAAAGCTGGCCATATTCTTGCTCAACTCCGGGATGAACTATATCCTCAATTGTGAACAAATACGTATTCATAACTTACTTCTCCTTACTCTCCCTTCTTCACTCTTCCTTACTTTTGTCAATTTCTCTCCCCTGGCTTTTTCTCTAATCTACCATAAGCCTGCTTTTCTCTCATTTTGTATTGCAATTCCTGTTTGTATTATATTAACTTACCTTAAACTGGCTAAAATTTCTTTAACTATTAAATCATTGCTGGTTCTACTTCAGTAGATCGAACATATTACAAGTTCAAACCACGTATATATACCACGACCATATATTTGAACTTGTAAATGGTCGATCGGACTGAATGGAGATCTCCGTACAGTGCGGAACGGGAAGATTTCCCTTTTCTGCAATGTAATGCAATCTCAGAGTTGATATATTTAAGTAAGGGGGGTGTGGGGGGTTTTGTTTTTTCTTTTTTTACTTCAGTGTTCGAACTATTTTAAGTTCGAACATATGGTCTCAGCCATATGTGGTTCGAACTTGTAATATAATCGATCTACTGAAGTAGATCCATCATTGTCATATAACTTGTATTTATTCTTAACCAATACTTTCATATTATGTCTAATTTGTTTTAATTATTTAAACTATATTTGTTTTTATATAATTTTAAAGACTATAAAATTATTGTTTTTAAAATGTTTTGTAATACTTTGGAGCTTTTCTCTCAGGGCCTGTGCTAAAAATGGGCTCCTACCCAGTTGGACTTTCCTGGTAATCAAATGTCAGTAAATAAATAAGTATAAAACTATTTTTACTTTGGAAATTATTAAACAAGAGAATTGTTGCAGGTGATATCTTATTATGCTGATGTTCTTTGAGTAATTTGTGGCGTATACCAATGAAAGGTTTTCGTCAGACCAGTAACAATAGTCCTTTTTAGTTTGGCAGTATTTCTAATTGGGAGGATTTTTTTTATCAGTGACCCATGATGAGTCAGTTAAGTTACTATGCCTTTTTTAAAACTATATTGATTATTGCTCAGCAGAACATAATTGGTTGCATAATTTGAAAGGGAAATAGATAGTCACTTCTTGAATGAGCTTATCGATTTCATTGGAAGGTCACGTGCAAAAAAAGGCATGGTTATCATGCCTAATAACCAAAGTATCTCAGATTACAAAGATTATTGCCAATTATAAGGTAATTATGAGGAACAATAGGAGGGCTTAGCTCATTTATATCAGTGGATGTTCATTTAAGCCCACCTACTGGTCCTCCTAATTACCTTCCAATTGGCTGTTCTCAGCCACTGACTAGTAGGCCACTGATCTCAGCTCAATCACACCAGAGTATGCTCAGCTAAGTCCTCTTACTGGTCCTTCTAATTACCTTGTAATTGGCTGCTCTCAGCCACTGGCTAATAGGCCACTGATCTCAGCTCATTTGCATCAGGATATAACTTTATAAGGCAATGGCATATGTTTTGCTTTGCACAGATTTACAGTCATTAGTTCATGTTTTCCTTTCCTCCTATTTGAGGCCTTTAATGAATATAGATGGGCACTATCTGAATCCACAGCATTTTATGATATAAGCAGTAATCTACAGCAGTAGGCAAGTTACTTGACTGAATCACTCTTGACTGCAATGGGCATTATCCACAAAAGAAAAAAGGCTTCCTGATTAGACAAACAGTTTCCATTTCTCAGGTTTTGTTTTATCCTTACCCTAACATTATTTGGAAATGTGCTTAAATATTAGGTATTTTATGAGTTTTTAAGTCTTATGAAGTCTTAATAAAACCAAACGTGTCTGTCTTATTGTGTTGTTATTATCATTGCTGGACTGAAATAAATGATTTCTTTCTGGAAACAGAAAAAAAAACATAACATTCTTTAACAACCTAAAGGTTACTCCATTATTTCATTTAAGTATGGTCTCACTTGAGGAAAATATGTCCACGATGTAACCACTGGATTTCATCATGTTAGCTCAGTGATTTTTTTTTTTTAAATTTTATTTCTGGCTATAATTTTGCTACAAATTACTCAAACTTTTTATGACATCAGAAAAAAACACAAGAGGTAGGTCATCATACTGTCATTGGTTTAGCCCCTGTCAAAAGAATGCTTGCCCTTCTTCAGCTACACTAAAAATCGCTTTATCATGCACATAATAAAAAAGCCTCAGGGTATCGCACTATATCACACATTTGAGATACATTCATACATAACGTTATTGGCAAAGTACTTCATGTCTTAATGATTTCAGCACAAAGCTTATTTATATTCAAGCAAAATAAACACTTGCAAATGCTTTCTCCCTAGCTGACATCCCCTAAAGCTATTCTTTTTCTTCTTTCATTAAAGATTATATTTTTATTTGCCTACTGTTTAGTTGTCTGTTTACACTTTTTATATTATTTAACATGTATTTTTACTGCTTAGCTACACTTAAGTGTACTTCTAATTTCATTTGTTGTATTTATTGATTATGTAAGGTATTGAATATGCTATATTTATGGCTGTTTATTAGCATGTCACTTTATTTGATGTTTTAATTACTGTACCTGCTGCATTTGTTGTTTTCACAGTTGTCAGCAATTGCACTATGCTCTGCCTCTAGCCCCAGACAGTGGCTGGCAAAGATTCTTATGGATCAGTGTGCTACCTATCAAGATTTCAAATTTTCCTATTCTTATATATCAAACAAGAGACTCACTATGAAGAATCATGCTCCTTCCCGCACAACCCGTGCATTCTTATTACAGAAACTTTACTATCCATTTAACCAATGTATTGTTTGGTTTTAATATAAATGGCTTATCAAAAGCTCACTTCCAATGATATTGAATGCATTTCATGGTGCAGATAAGCCACACCTGAATATTTGCTACATTATACAGTTCAACTAAACTATATGTGAATGTATATCTTGTACAACCTTCATGATATTATCGCAGAAAATCTATATAAAGAAATAGGGATTCATTTTACCAACATTGGACAGCAGTCCAAGTGATCGCTAACTGGAAGCATCACACTGCAATCCTTTTCCTGTGCAAAGAGCAAGGACAGTAGAAGACTCATAATGCAAAGGAAAACCTCTTTCATTTGTAGAGTTAAATTAAAAAAGTAAAGTAATATATATCACTTAGCTTTTTCACTAATTCCAGAATATCACAAGCATTCAATGACACTAGGTTTTCTAGCTATATCATTAGTGGTTCCTTAATGAACACACGGGATCAGGTGTCATTACTGAAGAAATTAAGCAGTTAACCAGATGACTCACTAAACTGAGCACTAAAGGCCTCCATAAGATGTTTTCCTGTAGATTTACAATCCATATTTAATCAGTGTTTATTATTTCCAACACCCTTTGCATTCTACGTATCTTGATAATTGCCATTATTTTTTCTTATGTTTTCCAAAGTATTTTACATTTTTCTTTTAACTTTATTAACTCCATATATTATATTACATTTGTGTGCAATCCTCAAGCATGGTACATATCTCATTAAAGGTTGGCTGCCTCCTTTTCTACCCAATCCCTACTGCTCCTTGGTTTCCCTATGGATTCACCCTCTCCTTCCTCTTGGAATGATTTTCACTCTTGTAGTATCCTAATAAATGTTACTATTGATTATTTGTTTCATTTTCCTTCCCTTCCCCATTCTAATCCGCTTTTATCATCTCTTCTCCATGTAAAGAAACCTCTTGTGTAATTCATGCTTCCATATGGTTTTTGTTCCCTTCCAGTTTTGAGCAATGATGACTTTAACTTTTGTACGTAACAGTCTAATAGTGTTCACTTCTATTTCTTCACAGATGCTGTCCTCTTTCATTATGTCCCATATATATATAATTTCTAACTATTGTTTGCGTCCTTTGAAATCTATTTCCCCAAATCACCTGTGCCAACATCCAGACCCCTTGTATCTATCCACAGTCCCAGAACATAGGCATCATTCTTGCCCCTGCTTCTTAACACCTCCATTATCTACTCTCCTCTTATTTGCCTTCTTGCCACTCTCATGGGGTTAGATACCATATAGGCAGTATTCTCAGGCTTTGATCACCTGGTCCATGTACCTCACTGTTTTAATTGGCTTCTTCCAGTATCCTGCGACCCACTTTCCTCCCCTTCCCAATTCTTTTGCGTTCTCTCTTTTTTGACCTTGTCCCTTATTTCTCTTAGCTTTTCTTAGATCTGTTTGGTCCTTTAACTCTCTAACCTCTTCTGTTTCTTTCAGGGTGACATCCTCTCTCCCTTTGCCTTGCCCCCCTGCTCACCTTTTCCTTTCTTTTGTTCACCTACTTGTTTTATTTTTCCAGGTCTAAAAACAACAACAAATACAACCATGAAAAAATAAAATCACAGGGTCCATGCGGATGGGTTCTAGATGATAATTCCAACAGTAAAAACATACAACAGTGTAGACCAAAACATTTATTTCAACTATTAAAACAATAAAACCACCAAAATGATACCCGCTTTTGTCTAACAATTCTAATAAACTTCTTCAGATGATTAACTTAGTGTCATGTGATACTTTTATAATCTTAAGTAAACACATGGCAAATTGAAACTTTAAAGATACAAAGCAACATATACTTAATAAAATTCTTAAAACATTTTCGATGACTGCTATTTACCATTTATTAAGCACTATACCCTAACATAATGATCTAACAATAATCTTTGATCATTTAGTATATAAGTAAATAAAAGCCTATATGTAGTAAGTTAAAAAACAATGTCTTAAATTAGTTGATGAGTGCTAGAGGTGCAGTCAGTGCTAGAATTATCATATAGAACCAATCTCCATGGACCTTGTGGTTTTACTTTTTCTAGGTCTCCCAGGGTACCTGGTAGTTCCACCATCAGGAAACGCTGTTCAGTATTAACTCCAACATTGTTTTAAATCTTTTCCCACCACTGTTTTCTCTGCATGCCAGATCTTCTCTTGAGCCACTTCCCTACTAGATTTCTTCATTTTTCTTCCCCAACCCCCACCCCTACCCTTATGTTCTCCAAGTTGTTTGTGAATCATTTTATCCCATATTATGCATCCCGATTCTTGCAGTCCTCCTTCGTTCATATCCTTCAGTAAGTTTCTCCACATTGCCTCCTCCCTTCCTCTTTTGTTTAACCTGCTTCTTCACTGCTTGTATCCAGTGAATGATATTACATGTCAATTCATATATAGGGTATGCAGGAACCCCTATCCCTCCTTTGTCTTCATATTTATTTTTGCATTGTTCGGTCTTTTCCCCTTCCCCTTAATGGCCCAGTCCACTAAGTTTGCTTGCATTTGTTGTAGCCTTTTGTCCCTGGGACCAATTTGCATGTTGCAGACTAGATGAATGATTATTTGGTAGAATCATTATCCTTGATGTATTGATTCTCCCAAGGAATGTATAATTTTTGTCCTCCCTCTTTTTCTGGAGAGTATCCCTTCCCTTGTTTTCCAAACTCCAGGTTTTTCTATATTTTCTCTATCCTTGGTCTCAGAATAAAGCCCTAGGTACTTGGGGAACTCTGCTACTTTTGTCTCACTTACCCCCTTTCCTTTTCCTAATCTCACTACCACTGTCTTTTTGTTGTTGTGTCTAGGTTCTGCCATTTTTATAAAGTTCTTGAATACCTCAGCTATAGCTCCCATTGCTGAAGCCTTTGACACTAACCTACAATCTTCTGCATATAACAAAAACTGAGATGTTGTGGTCTCCTTTACTTCCACATTCCTAATTGCCTTCAATTGTTAGCCTCTTGAGCACAAGCATGAGCTGGCCTGGGGATAGCAGAGACGCCTGCCTGGTCCCACTCTCTCTCTCTCGCTCTATACTTGTTTCCTCAGATACTCCTCCGTTAATCTAGTTTCTTGGTCTTGGCCTGTATCAAACATATGAACTTTTTTCCTAGCCTGCTTTGCTGCAGAGTATTCCATAGAAATTCCCACCTCACCATATCTAAGACCTTCAGCAGGTCAGACATTACAATCCTGACTTTTTTCCCCCCTGTGCATACATTCCAGCAGGTCCCAGATTTTTTTTTCTGCCTTCCTTCATTTCACAAAGTCATTTTAGCCCTGCATCAAGAGTTTTGGTGCTATGTCATCCAGTATTCCTGTCAAAAATTTTGATGTTACATTAATCAAAGAAATAGGCCTATAATTTCCCACTTCCAACCTTTCTCCTACATTTTAGGGAGCATGGCTATTCTGGTCATCCTCATAATTGGATCATATGAGGTTACTAGACTAATGGCCCTGGAGCCCTTAAAAGCCTAGCCAAGAGTTTATCCCCAAACCGAAACCTCAGTCAGCACTTATCATCCCTGTCAATGAGAGACACAGATGGAACCCCTGGGACAAATTTGTGGTTTCCTATCCACTCATTAAGGTTGCGCTTGAAGATGGTCATTGAGGTACTCTGTTTGACATGCATGGGAAGTCTATTCCAGAGACTGGGCAGCCTCTGGGAGACAAATCTGTCTCTCCAGCAGGTTTTGTTGATATCGCATATTAGATTTAGGCCTTTTGAGCAGGTAATGTGCAAGGAGTTAGACTTATGGATATGGAGCATCTCTAGTATGGCAGGGTCCAAGATTGCCTTGAAGCTGAGACACAGATCACCTCTGAGCAATCTGTACAATACCGAGTAGAGTGATAGCGATTTGAGCCTATCCATGTAGAACAGATGTTGGAGGCCATGGATTCTCTGTGTGAGGTATTTCTGTGGCCTTTCCAGTTGGTGCATATGTTTGGAGAGATACATACCAAATGGGACATTATAGTCAATTATTGGTCTAATGAGGGAGGAGTATAGAGAGGTAATGGCCTCCTTTTTTCTGGATACAATCCCTTTACTTATGAGATGAACCAAGTAAATGGCTTTTCTGACCATTGCTGCTACATGATGGTTGAATGTGAGATTGTTATCAACCTAAGTACCCAGGTATCTCACCACAGGTTGTGTGTTTAAGGGGTTGCCATTGATGTGATAATCAGTAGGGGGCATGTTTCTGCTGAATAGTATGACAATACTTTTTTTGCATTTAGCTTGAGGCCATGACTTTGGCACCAGTCATTAGTTGCTGTGAGACCCACTTGCAGTATGTTAACATCATTTGAGGAGTCAATGATGGCACCCAACTTACAGCCGTCCACAAACTTGGTCAGTCACAGGCCTTTTGTCTTTGCCTGGGCCTCTGAGAACTAGATACTAAACAGCAGGGGTCCCAGGACAGATCTCTGGGGAACTCCACTAGTGACAGGTCTGTTATCTGAGGTAGAGGTGCCTAGTTTGACCTTGAGGTTCCTGTCAGTGAGCCAGTTGGTCACCCACCTGATGAGATAGGAATTTACTCCAAGATGTATCTTTTTTGATGATGCCCAAGTAGGGGATTGTGTCAAGGGCCTTGGCCAAGTCAAGGTAAGCTGCATGTACTGACTCACTCATCCAGGGCCTTGGTGACAGTCTCAAATAAGTCAACCAGGTTCAACAGGCAAGATCTAACCTTGACAAATCCATACCGGGTGGGGTCAAGTGCTTGGAGATTACCTATATCCTTGTTTATCAGATTCATAATAATATGCTCCATGTCTTTACAGATCAGTCTTGTCAAGCTAATGGGGTGATAGTTTCCAGGGTCAGTAGTGGCACCACCTTTGTGCAAGGGGATGACAATGCCAGTTCTCCTCTCTGCTGGAATGGAGCCTGTACTTAGGCTTTGGTTAAATAGGGTGCTCAATGGCAAAGCCAGTTCTTGCTGGAGGTGGTGCAGAATACAGCCTGAGATAATATCAGGTGCCATGGAAGCTGTGTTCTTTGCTGTGGATAGGACCTTTAACACTTAATCTACGGAGATGTGAGGTGCAGGACAAGTATAAGTATTGGGGATGTTGAAAGCCCCTTTGGGGGGCAGGTGAGTGAAGTTTGCACTGAACCTATCTGCTAGCGGGTTAGCTAAGTCAACAGGATCAGTGAAAGTGATACTGTTAAGCACTAATTCAGAACAAACCTGGGCTTTGCCATGGAGGTTCCTGGTGTAACTGAAGAAGGCTTTGTGGATTCCCTTTGTTTCAGAGGCTAGTTTCAATTCATAAGTGGTTTTGGAGGTTTTTCACTAGTGATCTAATTTGCTTGTTGAGGCTAAGGAGGGAGTTTTCCAGTATGGAATTTGTTCATTTTTACCCTTGGACAACAGTTTCTTCCTTTTGTTGTAAAGCCTGTTGATAGATGATGTCCATGAAACAGGTTTGTATTTCCTTGTGGAGCAGGTTTTAGTTCTGTTGGGTATGGCTGAGTCCATGCAGTTGTACAGGTGCTTGTATACTGCATTGGCATACTGTTCAGCATAGTTGTCTGCATCCTCTGAGGGGAACGATGGTGTGAACCTATAGATATCTTCCCTTAGGAGGTTGTAGTCAGCTTTTGAGAAGTTTTTTAGCTTGATTATGACTGGGGGGGGGGTTGGGGGGCAGAAACTTCAAACGAGGCAGTTCGATGATCTGATCTCACTAGGGAAGAACATACTATGGGAGTGGTGCAGCAGTCACCCATGTTGGAAGAACCAAGTCCAGAATCCAGAATGTTATCTCCCCTTGTGGGGGATGAGACAAGCTGGTCTAGTGCATTAGAACTGATGAAGTCAAGGAATGGTTGAGTGCATGCATTAGAGCAGTAATAGTTCACCCAGTCTATGGTGGGGTAGTTGAAGTCACCAAGGATCAGGGTGTTAGGGGGTACCTTGATGGAGTCAAGTAGATCCAGGTAAGAGGAGTGGGTGTCTTGAGTCATGGAGGGGGGTCTATAGCTGGCTATAACATGGATGGGTGTCTTGCTAACTGTCAGTTGCACCTTGAGTAGTTGCAGTGCATCATGCTGGCAGCCCAGTTTGGAGGTTTGCCTGTCCTTAATGAAGATAGAGACTCCACCACCCTTAGTCTTCCTGACCTCATTTTGCGGTCAGAATGTGTGGAATGAGGTATAGCCTGGTAAGGCAGTGGTGCTCTCCACAGCCCTGAGCCTGGTTTCCAGGACCACACAGACAATGGCATCTTCCAGTGCAAGGAGAGCCTCAAGTGAGTGCATTTTCAGGTAAGGCTCCTAGCGTTTAGCAGCATGACCTTCAATTTGTTTTTTGACAGATCTTTTATGTTGGAAGATTTGAGGGAGGCGAGAGCCTTGGCCAGGATCTGGAATCCCTTAAGTTATGACAAGTGGAGGCCATCTCTGCCAAAGCAATGAGGCCTGTCCACCATGCCATCCCAGGCAGACAGATACTGGATCCCCTTGGAATGACACCAGAAACTAAGCCAATTGTTGAAGTCAATTATTTTTTGTTGGTATTATGGTAACATTCTTGGTGAAGGTAAGATGCTGCTTAAGGATAGGGTCATACCTGCCTGGGACACATACTCTGAGAGCTCAATCATGTCTCTCTTCATATAGTCCAGGATCCAGGGAGGTATGTCTCAAGTCATTCACACAAACATGGACAATGACAGAGTCATACTTGTACCTGTTGTGGAGAGACTTAAGTGCGTGCATGATGTGGCAATGACAGAGTCATACTTGTACCTGTTGTGGAGAGACTTAAGTGTGTGCATGATGAGGCAATGACAGAGTCATACTTGTACCTGTTGTGGAGAGACTTAAGTGTGTGCATGATGTGGCAATGACAGAGTCATACTTGTACCTGTTGTGGAGAGACTTAAGTGCGTGCATGATGTGGCAATGACAGAGTCATACTTGTACCTGTTGTGGAGAGACTTAAGTGCGTGCATGATGTGGCAATGACAGAGTCATACTTGTACCTGTTGTGGAGAGACTTAAGTGTGTGCATGATGTGGCAATGACAGAGTCATACTTGTACCTGTTGTGGAGAGACTTAAGTGCGTGCATGATGTGGCAATGACAGAGTCATACTTGTACCTGTTGTGGAGAGCCCAAGTGCATGATGTGGCAGATTCTGACACCAGGCAGACACCTGACCGTGACCTTCTCCTTGTAATTTTACATGTTTTGCTTAAATCTTGTATTCTATGGCAGTGTGTGGTCCCCAAACCATGAATGACAACTCTCCACAAGTCTTACTCTCTAAATGATGACTGTGACGCATAAAGTTTTTTGTTGTTATTTTTTCTTATCTGAAGACTGTCTTTCTCCTCAGACTCTTGGAATTTGTGTATAGAGGTGTTTGCAGATAAGAGTGGTACACAATGATCAACACTGCTACCGTGAAAGACTTGATTCTCTAAGTTTGAGTCCATACGTTTCTGTCATCATAGATTATTAGGTATGTTATACATTTTTAATTTTAAAAACTCTTTATAGTACATGGAAAAGAAAATTATAGACATTTCCCAATGGCACTTTAAAGCATTACTTCATAGTTATTAGTGATGGTTCATAGTGGTTCATTAATTCTGCCACATTTTGTATTTCCAAATTTCTGACTACCGTATTTTATACCAACTTGTCACACACCACATTTCACATTTAGTTGAGGAAAGGTTGAGAGGAATGCTAGAGTGTTTCTTTTGTGTAGTCCATTCATCAGTCTTGAGTCTGCATGGGTTTTCTAGGTCTTGTGGCTTCCTCATAAATCTCAGCTAATGTGTTAACTGGTATTCTTCCCGGGATTTGTGTGTGTGTGTGTGTGTGTGTGTGTGTGTGTGTGTGTGTGTGTGTGTGTGTGTGTGTGTGTGTGTGTATTTATGTGTGTGTGTATGTATGTGGTGTGTGCGTGTGTGTGTGTGTGTGTGTGTCTGAGTATGTGTGTGTGTGTGTGTGTATGTGTATCTGAGTGTGTGTGTGTGTGTGTGTGTGTGTGTGTGTGTGTGTGTGTGTGTGTGTATGTGGGTATGTATTTATGTGTGCTCGTCTGCATGTGTGTGTGTGTGTGTGTGTGTGTGTGTGTGTGTGTGTGTGTGTGCGCGTGTGTTTTTGTATATATATCCTGCATTGGCTAGCATTCTGTCCAGAATCCGTAATGCCAGTGAGTGCCAATATGGGGTATACCACTACATGTCCATGACTAGATAAACTTTGTATCTGAAAATGAATGAATTGCTAAAACAGATGATGATGCTGTCTTATGGAAAATCATTACCAGTTACTCCTAAAAACTTGCTTCACAGTGAAGATCAATTTCTTACCATTACATGTCATGATTATCTCCTCTTACTTGGCTAGCTACAGTCTATCTCTGTTGCATGGCTCTCATCTTCCTTAGAAGGAATCTCAGTCATTATCAATCAGGCTGCCTCCCTGATAGCGCATGCAATCATCTATCTACCTACCTACTTAGACAACATCTACACCCCATGCATTTATATCCATCCTCCAGCATTGTGACTGCTTCCCACTAAAAGTCTCTATCTAAATTCTGCAGTACAATACTTTAACAATACATTCCTAGATGTATTAAACAGCCTAGCACCTTCTAGAAATATCAGGGTAAAATTAAACTATGCACCATGGCTAACAAAAGACACCAAACAGTTACTCAAGCATAGAGACAAAACTTGGACACAATATCAGGCCAACAAAAACTAAACCAAATTAGATTACTACCAGCAACTAAGAAATGAAGCCAAAAAATAAATCAAGATTGATAATAAAATATACTATACTACCCTACTACAAAAACACCAAAATAATCCTCAAAGATACTGGGCTGCAATAAAACAACTACTACAACCTGGGCAATTCTCAACCCCGACACCTACCACAACAAATAATACAGATAGCATAGCTACCCAGCTCAATACATATTTTATCAATTCCATACTATCCTTAGCCAAAAATAACATCAATGCTCCCCTAGCCATACTTTAGAAGCTGAAGAAACTACCAGAGCCTTCTCCCTTAAGCCTGTCCAAACCAGCACCATAAAAAATGTTCAATAAACTGAAACCAATATCTCTTGCTGCTGATAAATTACCTCCTGAATATCTGAAACTAGTAGCCACCGTTATATCTTACCCTGTCTGTATTTTGATCACCCGATCCATCATAGAACAATATATGCCCAATATTATACAATAACCTAATAACCAATTCCCAACACAGCTTCCAACGCAGTCATAGTACCGCAACTGCCTTTAAAAGTTTCACCAACGCAATCAACCATTTCATAAATAATGGACAACTAGTATCCTCCATCTTCTTAGACATGTCCAAGGCATTTGGCACCTTTTCTCACCAAACGTTCCTCAATAAACTGTCATCCCTAAACCTAAGCCAAACAGCCCTCTCATGGTTTCACAACTACCTATCTGATTGACAAGAAGCTGTCAAAGGGCAATGTGAACTCTCTTCCCTGTAACCCATAACAGTAGGCATTCCACAAGGTTCAATCCCAGGACCACTCCTCTTCACTATCTTCACCAATAAACTCCATACTTCTACCAACCTCACCACTATTGTACATACGCAGATGACTCCACCCTCATCTGTGCTGCCTACAACTCCAAGAAATAATCCAACAGTCCTTCTCAGCTGTAGAATCGTGGCCCTCTAACTATCAACTAATTCTCCTTCCCAATAAAACTAAACTGGTGCTCTTTTCCGTTAACAAATCCCCTGACTACCTATTCTTCTTTCTCATCTATTCATCTAACAATACCAAAAATGATTCTATATATCACACAAAACTGGTTGGTGTCACTAATGATAATAGCTTGAAAATTAATAACCACTTTGCACTATTCATTAAAAAGGCCCACGTAAAACTAGGCTCCCTATACAGTCAAGCCATACCTCATTGACTCCATCAGACACTCTATTGCCAGGACCCACCTACTGTTTACCCTACTATATGCTTCTCCTATCTTCACCAACCTTACGAAAATAGACCTAAGTTTGAAGCCTGCTACATCAAGATTGCCAGATTCACCACTAACTCACCATATAGATTCCACCACTATGCTGCTCTTCACCAGCTGAACTGGCTAGACCTACCTGATCCCTTATCTTTCACCCACAATGGCCTCTTTTGACCTGGATGCGAACCCTTTTGTGATTAGGTGGGCCACGTAGAAGGATTTTCTAACCACTTGGCAATGTGATTATCAAAGGTGAGATTACTACCTACTTGGGTCCCCAGATCCCTTATCTGTGGCAGGAAATTATTGGCATGAGAGTCGGGGGATTGATATCTTTGTGTCTACAAAGTGAGGTACCATGCAACCACTTTATTTTTTGTCATGTACCCTTTTGCTGACATTCAAACAGCTGTGTATTTTACATGAAGTCTGATATTGTCAGTGCTGTACTGTTTCCTATCACTGTGCCTCCCATGATTGAGAGGCTTACAGTAAAGAAAAAAAAGGTTTTCTTTTCTTTTATCCATCTTTCCCTTTTCTCCAAGTTTATATGACCTCAAAAGTAGCATATTTTGAGAGTTTGGGTAGTGGGGAAGATTCCCCACTTTGAGACATGCAGAGAGGATCTACTGGTGCAAAATATATGTATACTTAGATTGCATGAGGTTTTGCTTTGTGGACATTTGTGATGGCAGTTTTGTGCAGTTTACAGATTTTGATTGCAGTGTTTTGTGACGCAATGTAGCGTGACTCAATATTTTATTAAAGATGCTGCTATGCCTAATTTTGGCAGAAGATTTGGACTGATTTATAGAATACATGAAAGTCTCTTAACCAGATTGGACCAGTCACTATGACTGATGGAGAGCACTAAAATAACTTCCACATGAAAGGCCTCTTCTGCTTCGCTGGACTGGTCTGGAGCAGATGAAAATTTTTGGTTGTCCATTTTTAGGATGTAGTTCTTCAAATAGGATGAGGTAATCATGTGGAACATGGTCTTCTTGGGCAATGTTCTCATCACTAATTAAATGGCCACAGTACAGAAATCCAGAGTAGCTTGTTTCTGGAGAGTAAACCAGTGTTTAAACATGGGCTAAACTTTTGGCTAGGCTTATAAGGGCCTCAGGGCCAATAGCCTAGTAACTGCCTATGATCCTATGATCCCCATTACCAGATGCTCAGGTATCATCACAAACCAAAGGAATTGCAACCACTATATTAGGGATGTACAATAGTTATTTTGTTTATTCGTTTATTTCATTTTACTTTGTTAACTAGGGTAAATCACGGATTGCAACAGATCTTTTTCAGGCTCATTCTGGAGCAAGATAAAAAAAGCAGTATATGCCAAATAATTGCAATGCACATTAATTAACACAGTCAACCATCATTTCTATAGACAGGATGTTAAATAATTAACTATTTGCAATATTCTCAGACACATTCAAGTCGACTATTTTCAAAAAAGTATATTTTTGTTGCAGTTTGACTACAAGGGGCAAGAATGAAGGAAAAAAATAACTTGAATCGTAAATGTCCACACTTGAACTTACTAGGCAAGCATTAAGCAACTTGTGCTAAAAGCACAGTAATTGCTGGGTCAGATTAAAACAACATTTAGTAAAGCATCACTGTTCGGATGAAGGACCACATTCACCACCTGTGGGGATTTCCATGCATCTCACCTGAAAGTGTCCTTGAATGTAATATAGTGCTTTAGCTTTCTGATTTTCAGTGGAAATTATTGTTAAGGCTGTTCCTTTTTCCTGAACATATACTCTGCATTAAGGTTAGATGCATGAATCTTTCCATGTTCCTTTAACATAGCTAGTATAGCCCTTGCTCTGTGAAGGACTAGTTGGGTATATGAGAATCTTCCTTTAGAAGGTTAGTAAGGCTGCTCCATTAATGATCCTGGAAAAAAAAAACTGTTTCCTGCCTTTCCTGGGACTAGGGTGATCCAGATACAGATTTTCTGTATCCAGACTTTTTGTAGGCTTCTGAGCGGTGTTCTTCAATTTTTCTCCTAGATCTGCTAGCTCTCTGCTCTCCTGCACTTTTACTAGCTTATTAGTCGAGCGCTTTACCAGACTTCTTGTAGCAATTATTGTAGCACACAACAGTGTAACCAGCACTAAACGTTCTACAAGGAAACAGCTCCAGTACTTATTATTAATGCCCACCCCTCCAGGCATGTCTAAAGGTCAGTTCCCTGTGCTTTCTCCTATTAGCCTGGTGAGCTTGGGCATCCTGAGGCAATGTAGCAACTGACTCATGTACACTGACAACCCTCTCCTCTTACCTCCCAACACTCAGACTTGCGAGCGATGCACTTATATATCCAAATTGGAAGCCATGCACTCTGCATTCAAGACCAGAATAGCTGATCAAGAGGAGAAGGTCAACACTTGCACCACACCACATGGAACACATAGACTTCCAGAATGTACACCAGTGCTGCCTTCACATAAAAACACAAACCACACACCCACTTTCATGGAGGCTCGCAATAAAAATCTACACAACAGCAGAGGCCTCAAAGGCAGAAATGCACTCGACCACCACAACACGACACTAATCATGAGACACATAACTCTGCTAAACAGTGTGCCACTCAACCAAAGCCCCTAAGGCAAAACAGAATTCCCAACACACTAGTCATAGGTGACTCAATAGTGAGGTACACTGATGTCCCACTCACTAGGTTGAATAAGGAGAAAGGAACAGTCAGCTGCCTGTCAGGTGTCAGGATCCAGCACATAATGCACGCACTTAGGTCCCTCAACAACAGGTACAAATATGACTGTCATTGTACATGTGGGTGTGAATGACCTGTGACATACCTTCCTGGACTACATGAAAAGAGACATGGAGGAGCTCTTGGATTATGTAGCCCAGACAAATGATACCACAGTACAAGCAGAAAATGATTGATTTCAACAACTGGCTAAGTTTCTGGTGTCATTCTAAGGGGATCCAGTATCTGTCTGCCTGGGATGACATGATTGACAGACCTAGATGCTTTGCCAGAGATGGCCTACATCTGTAACCCCCGGGCTTCCAGATACTGGCCAAGGCTCTTGCCACCCCTATAGTGCCTTTTTTAGGCAGTGTTCCAAAGACCAAATTACCACTGTAACAGCTACAAACAAATGCAATCTGAGGGTCATGCTGCTCAACGCTAGAAGTATAAATCTCAAAATGCACTCGCTTGAAGCACTCCATAAAATGGAGAACATCGACATTTGTGCTGTAACAGAGACCTCATTTAAGGCAGCAGATAGCACCTCTTGACTACCAGGCTATAACTCATTCCATACCTTCTGGACCCAGGACTTGCACTGAAGCTCCGAAGGCGGTGGTGTTTCCATATTCATAAAGGATGTGCACACCTCCAGAGTGGTAGCCCAACATGACGTATCAGAGATACTTCAGGTGCAGCTAACATTGGGTAAGACAGCGATTCAGGTCGTAACCTGCTATAGGTCCCCGACCATGACCCAAGACTCACACTTCACGTTCCTAAGCACCCTTGAGAATATTAGGGTCCAACCTAACACTCTCATACTGGGCGATGTCAACTACCCCTCCATTAATTGGGAAGACTACTCATGTACCAATACACTTGCTCAACGTTTCCTGGAATTCATTAATTACAATGTCCTGGACCAGCTCATTCTTACACCCACTAGAGGTAGCAACATCTTTGACCTAGTCATTACTAACATGGGTGACCATCATTCTGTACCAATAGTCAACTCCTCCCTGGTTAGATCCGACCAAAAACTAATCACCTTGGAAAACCACATCCCTCCCACCCCCCACCCCTGCAAAAGTAACCACCTTGAAAAACTTCTCCAAAGCTAACTTTGGGCTCCTAAAAACAGAGGTGGCTAACCTCATGGCACCTATGCAACTGGAGAACAGCTGCATGACTGCTGAATCATACACTAATGCTCTGTACAAACACGTACACAAATGCATGGATCTCGCCATACCCAATAGAACCAAGACACTCTCCTCCAAAAAAAGGAAGCCAATCTGGTGTTCCCCTGCCATAAACAAACTCTATAACAGAAGGAAGAAACTGATGAGAAATAAGCTGAAGTCCCAAGACTGGAAAAACTCCCTTATCAGCCTCAACAAAAAGTTGAGATTCTTCATCAAATCCTCTAAAGCTAGCTATGAAAACAGAATTGCAGCAGATAGTAAAGACAACCACAAGGCCTTCTATAGTCATGTAAAGAATCTCCATAGCAATACCCAGATTTGCTCGGAGCTGTTGCACAATGGCACCTCCTATACCGAGCCAACAGATATTGCCAATATACTGGCTGACAGATTCAGTGCCAACTTTACCCCCCCCAAAGACCAATCACAATATCAGTAGATTGCCAGGCACCCAGTATTACTGCTGCACAGGTTAAAAAAGCACTGTCCAAGGCCAAGAATACAGCGTCTATGGGACCTAACAATATCCCTGGCTCTGTTCTACATGAACTACAGAATGAACTGGCACCTCACATATGTGCCCTGTTCAATCACACCCTCACCTCAGGCTTTGTCACTACTGGATGGCACACTGCTACAGTCATCCCTCTCCACAAAGGAGGAGCAACTACAGACCCTGGGAACTATTACCCCATTAGCCTGACAAGTCTGATGTGCAAAGCTATGGAACGCATCCTCATGGACCTAATAAACAAAGATATAGGGAACCTGCAAACTCTGGATCCCAGACAGTTTGGTTTTTGTGAAGGGTAGATCATGCCTGCTCAACCTGGTTGACTTATTTGAGTCAGTCACTAGAGCTGTGGATGAAGGCAAGGTGATTTATACAGCCTACCTTGATCTGGCCAAGGCCTTTGATACCATTCCCCACTCAGCAATCATAGAAAAACTCACTCACTAAAAGTAGCTGACTCCAAGTCAGACCGTCGATGTCACGAGTGGAGTCCCACAGGGTTCGGTCCCAGGTCCTCTCCTGTTTGGTATCTACTTGTCTGAAATTCAGGCCAACAAGAAGGGACTATGGCTGACTAAGTTCACAGACGATTGCAAGTTGGGAGCCATAATTAACTCCCCGAGTGATGTTGACATTCTACAGAAAGGCCTCACTGAGACCAATGACTGGTGTCAGAATCATGGCCTTAAGCTCAATGCCAAAAAATGTGTTATCACCTTTGGGAAAAACCTGATTCCCATGAATTACCACATTGATGGTAGTTCACTGAACACAGAAGACGTCATAAGAGATCTGGGAACACAGGTTGACAGCAATCTCTCTTTTGCCCACCACACTGACACTGTGGTCAGAAAGTCTTTTTATGTGGCACATCTCATTACTAAGAGTTTTGCATCCAGGAAGAAAGAGGTCATTGTTTCCCTCTACTCTTCCCTCATTTGGCCAATCATCGAGTATAATGCCCCATTTGGCATGTACCTCACTAGACACCTACAACAACTGGAGAGGCCGCAAAAATACCTCACAAAGAGGATCTTAGGCCTTAAACACTTGTCCTATATGGACAGACTCAAAAAACTCCAACTATTCTCTGTCTTATATCGCCTACTTAGAGGCGATCTCTGCTTGACTTACAAAGCTATGTCTGACCCAGCTCTGTTAGAAATGCTACATCTAAAGAAATCCCAATCCCTACGCATTACATGCTCCAGAAACCTCAAATTCATTGCCACAATCAACAGAACAAGCTGGAGGGACAGGTTCATAACCCAGAGACTGCCCATGCTATGGAACAGACTTCCCATACATGTCAAGCAAAGCACCTCACTGGCCCTCTTCAAGAGAAATCTTAATCAGTGGATGGGAAATAGAAAATTCATCCCCGGGATCACTCCAGTTGCTCTACTTGACAAAGGCACTGGGAGCGAAGGTCGGGTGGCACAATGCTATAGTAATCCTATGAGCTGACCCTCATAATCCCCACATTTATCTATATTTTTATTTGGTTCCCACTTTTGTTTGTAAGGCTAAGTTTAGATTTTTGTGTCTGTGTAAAACTGTTTCATAGTGGTATATTCCAACAATAAATAAATACATTAATTAATCCTTATATACAATATTTTTGTAAAAAGGAAGACACATTAGAATAATGCCTGAAAAGGCCTTGATTTTAGGAAAAGAATATCCTTTGCATGTATTTAACTGACCCGTAATGAACTTAAAGTGCTGACTTTCCATATTTGTTAGATCACACTTGCCTCCTACATGCATTAGAGGAATTTTAAACACATTTCATTCAATGTAAAATGGTACAAATGTTCCTTTTTACCAATGAATAAGTCAGAGACGGGAGATATCTGAGTGAAAAGAAAATTTGCTTTTTCTTTTGTTTAGTTCAAATGTGTTTGTTTTCTTGACTTGTTATTACAAATTTCAATGGTGTAATAAAGTTCTGTTAAACAGAAAAAAAAAAAAAGAAAGAAAAAAAATCTGTTATACTTGCCTTCTGTAGCAATGAGCTGCCGTCATAATCCAGTTTTCTGAGATAAGGGATCCACCACAAACAAAAATGGAATTTCTCAGCAGAGCGACTTGCCAAGGCCAAGACCCATTTTCTGCAGCATTCCCTCCCACGATTCGGTTATTGAATATTGGCTTTCCACACACTAGAAAACAATAATATGAATACCCAATGGAGAAAATAATTAAAATGCAAATTTCAAAGGAAATAGCCTCAGATTAAGCAGTGTTGCTACAATAATGGTGCTTAATGTAAATAGCAATAACTCGAGAAATATCTGTTATTCCATTGCCAGCTTCATCATCATATGAATAATAAAAAAAAATCTGTAATCATTAAAAATCACTATTGCAGATATTAATATACTTAAATCAATTAAGTGTCATCTAATGGTCAAAATGTAAAAATTGCATCAATTCATTTCGACTTATTCCATAAATAGCACCCACATTAATACTTCACTTTTTTCTTTTGAATGAAGTGAATGTAATTTATGAAATGTATTGGGAGAAGGAAACTTAACCCTCTCAACTCCAATAAACTTAAATACTGCACCTGGGTGTTGCTTGCTGAGATGTACTGAAGCATTTCATGTTTTAGAACATCTCAGGTCATTCATATGTAATAATATCCTTTGTTTAAAAGGTCCCAAAGTCTCACTCATGTGAAAAGTGCCATGATATATCACCCACATGATATATCACCCATTCAGTGTCACACGTTATTTTGGTGTGCAGACGTTTTCTTTTTAAGTTTTTTGTTGCGATTTATCTTGTATCCTTCTATAGAATTTTGGTAGTTTACATGTAATAAATTACTTAATAGCAAAAACTTTACTAGTAATTGTTTTCATCTTAATTGCATACTGCACACTGAACACTGACCACTGAACACAGTATCCACAAACAATATTCAACTGGTTTAAAGCCCATCAAGACTTGATTAACCAAAGTTCCATAGGAGTTTTAAAAGCTGCTA
The DNA here is from genome assembly GCF_019279795.1 of Protopterus annectens. Classification (NCBI taxonomy): domain Eukaryota; kingdom Metazoa; phylum Chordata; order Ceratodontiformes; family Protopteridae; genus Protopterus; species Protopterus annectens. The sequence goes on along the minus strand of NC_056744.1, from coordinate 1,639,305,416 downwards.
TTATTTCCACTCCCTATATGTAAATATAAATCTATCTGATATTAAATTTTCAGACAATTTATCAACTTTCAAAGCAGGCAATAGTGCTATATAGCATCTGTTATCTTATGGATATTACTGTCAAAAGTAACTACAAATTTTGTGGCCTCTTATCGATGTAAGTATCTTACTTTTTCAGATCCCTGCAACAACTTCTAGCTAGATATATCTCTCATCTTTAAAATGTGCCTTTTGAATAGTTATTAAATTATAGCCCCAACTTATAAAACAATTTTCTAATTCAGTAGCAATTTTCTCAAAAGTCTTCTTCTTCACTACAAATATGTTCTATCCTTAGAAATTGGGAGTCTGGAATATTATTTATCATATGTTTTGGATGACAATGTTTGACATGTAATAAAGGATTTTTAGAAAAAGGCTTGCATATACACTCTCATCCACTAACTTAGTAACAGATACATCCAAAATATCAGTGGTAAACAAATTACATTTGACCGTAAAAGTAAGTCCCATATCACTGATGTTCAAAATTTTAAACTGTAGAAATGGTGCAGTGTAATTAGTATAAACCAGGAACCATGCAGACAAAATGTCACTGAGGATCCAAAAATGATAAACTCAAGGATTTTAATAACAAGATTGAGTGCTTTCATCTCTCTAAAGAGACTTCATCAGAATAACCATGAAACCAACCATCGATTCTTTTATATTATGCTTTCAGCATTTCCATTGAATAATTAAAAACTTTGAATCATCATTTAAATTTTTTAAAGATACAGGATGTTAAAAACACATATAATATAACATTGTAAGTCTATTTACTACTCAGTAAATAAGACGTACTTTAAAGAATACAGATAAATAAAATAAGTTATAATTTTTCAGACTTCATATTCAAAACTGGAGCTATAGAAACATAATCATTATGCCCTGTGAGAGATTACCACATAATCTAAGTTGCCACACAAGCTCTCTATCGCACAGCCATCCCTTCCAGTCTCCACCTCTGCCATTAATTTTATTTTCTCAGAGATGTCAAAGAAGATTTTTTTGAAACCATTACAGCTGGTAGGGTGTTTGTATATAAGGCATTGTTGTCCTTCTTGTTAGTGATATCATACAGATGTTCATGAATGTGTGCCTTAAACACATGCTCTGTTTTTCCAACATAATATGCTGTGCACTTGTTACACTTAGCCAAATATACCACTCTAGAGGTGGAACAATTTCCTTTGCAAAATGTTATCGTACTTTTAAGGATGTTGTCTAACACCAGGGATTTTCTCTTATCACTATATGCACACTGTTTACAGCTTCCACAGGCTGAAGTACCACAAACCAATGTGTACTTTCTGGTATTTTATTTTCAAAAAGCTGTTTAAAGTTCTTCCCAGTTTTTGGTAATGAAAGTGGGTTCAGCCCCCACCTTGATATACACATTTGTGTTTACTTTAATGTTCCAGTTCCTTTTTACTATTTCCCTAATCTCTTTAGAAAATTGATTGGGTTGTATAATAAGTGCTTTTTCATATTTAGCCTCTTGTTTTTCATTGGATGATTTATCTAATCCGAGACCCAATAGAGGGTTTACTTGCCTCCCCATTCACTGAAAACTTCTTTGATCAGACGTTGACTAAATTTGTGGGATAACCTCTTACTAAAAACATTTCTTTCATTTCGACTACTTCATCCCAGACTTCCTTATCTTGTAAGTGCTTTTTGTGAATTTAGTTGTTTGTTGGGGTTACAGCTGGTCATGAATAGGCTATGTTCACTTTTTGGGTAGATTTTTATTGCATTTTGCTGTTGTGCATTTGGGTTGGGGGAATCATTGCTGGTGTGGATGTTAATGTGCCTTGGCAGGGGGATCCTTGCTGGTGTGGATGTTAATGTGTATTGGCAGGGAGCTCCTTGCTGGTATGGATGTTAATGTACACTGGCAATGATTTCCTTTTATAAAGAGTTTTTCCCTTATGCTAGGTGACTCTAGATCATGTAGCTGGTATATTTAAGTTGTGGATGGGAGGCTTGTCCTGCAAAAACACTTTTTCTATAGCTTAATGTTTAGTTTTATGTTCTGTGTTTTGGTGAAATTACTAGATTTGTTTCCATTTCTTGATTCATTTTTTGCTATTTCCACTTCTTGTTTGGTATTTATATATATCTGATGAAATGCAATATTCTAAGCAATCACAATGTGAAGTCATAATCTTGCAATACCTACTAGTATAATATTGTCTAATGTCTTCCTTTCCAATTGTGGTAATCTATTGTGGTGTTAATATTTTAACTATTACTGTACTTGCATTAGTCTTACTGTCATTCAAACTATGTGTGTCATTGTTATCTCTTGCACAAGGACCAAAGCAACGTAATTTCGTTCAGCTTGCACTGCTGTGTATATCTAATCGACAATAAAGTTTACTTTGACTTTGACATCTATCTGTATTAATATATACATATATATATATATATATATATATATATATATATATATATGTGTGTGTGTGTGTGTGTGTGTGTGTGTATGTGTGTGCACTGAAATTGAATAAAGCACCCACATCTCAACACTTACAAGGCCAACAACAAAACAGCGACTTTGCAAACATCAGCACTCTACTATGCATGCGCCTATCAGTAATCTCGGTGCATACAAAATCTAACATACAAAAGTTAAAAAAGATAATTTTTCAGGTGGTAAAATCCCCTCCCCCCACCCCTTGCTAAATGTATAATATGCTAACTCCAAGACTGCACAGTCTCAGTGAATGGGCATATTTCCCTACCCTGAGAATTGTGCAGTCTCACACACCTATCAATCATCTGTTTAGTTGATCAAATTTTGTTGTCTAAACAGATGTTGACTAAAGACATTTGACCAACTTTAGTCAACCTACATGCACACACACACACACACACACACACACACACATATATATATATATATATATATATATATATATATATATATATATATATATATATATATATATATATTCACTTTATCATCTCAAAATACTGAAATATTGAATTTCAATATCTCTAGACTATAAAGCCGAAAACTCACAAACCCAAAAACCAAAACCACGAAATTCAAAACCGCGAACGTAAACAAAACATTACACCACACATACAAACACAAATACACCTGCCTCCCAACACTACAACAAAGCAAAACAACACACACAAACACAACAAAACAAACACACACACCTACCCTTCATATAAGCAGGGGGGCTCCCATGTAAGGGCTGCACCCCCCACAGCCCCACTACTTATATATACTAACTCCGAGGCTGCACTAAACAACGAAAGACAGAAAACCCACCACCCCACATTCTACACCCCTTTGCACAAACGCACATCACATACATACAAACACCACCACTCTCAACACTGACACACTCACACTCTTACCTACCCACCCTAAGTCACACCTAACACTCCCCAAAACACTCACATACACACAAACCCTCCCCAAAACCCTTAAAAAACATAACACTTATCTAATGCGCCATCAGTACCATGGGTTCGTCATTTCCATGTTCGATATTCTTCAGTTTCGCACAACTACAGATTCAACAATTTGGTCTCGAAATACTGAAATTTGACATTTCAGTATTTCAAGATTCCAAGCGGAACCCATATATATATATCTATATATATATATATATATATATATATATATATATATATATATATATATATGTATTTATATATAGATATAGATATATATCTATATGGGTTCTTGAAATACTTATAGATTTATCTATAGATATAGCATAGATATAGATATATATGGGTTCTTGAAATACCGGAAAAATAGTTCAGTATTTAGAGGTGCAAGACTGTGGATTGGGAATTTGGTATATAGATACATATATATATATATATATATATATATATATATATATATATATATATATATATATATATATATAATCAGTAGCAGGGGGTATGGGTGGTGTGTGGTGCTAGCCCCCTGCAAAAAAAAGGTCTTCTCTTTGCTATTTTTTCTATTTTTTTTTTAGATTCAGTCTCTTTTCTTGTAGTCCAACAGCTCAGACTTTTAAGAATTCATGCACTTGAATTAGATGTGTGTGTGTGTGTGTGTGTGTGTGTGTGTGTGTGTGTGTGTGTGTGTGTGTGTGTGTGTGTGTGTGTGTGTGTGTGTGTGTGTGTTAGTGTCAGCTTAGTAACCCCTTGGAGGTAATATGCAAAATAAACACACATTTATTTGAAGGATGAAACAAAAATATAGCTCACTCATCTTTTCAACATTAGTTCCAAAGGTACTTCCACTATTTAAAGTCCCTTTTATGAAAGATTTAACATCCATAGAGGTACTTTATACAGGCTCATTTCTACACAACCCTTCTAGCAACCAGGCTGTAAAATGAAAGTCTTAGCTGCAGACTTTGGCGAGGCCTTCCTGTAATCATGGTTCCCGATTGTCCTTGATATCAAAGAATGTCCCACATGTTGCCTTATATATTTGGTCTGTTCCTCATAAAGCTTGCAGTTTTATGGCAAATCACTGAGGATTTCCGTCACTAAATAATGACAGGCATTTGAGTGTTACACTTACCCTTTAGAAAATGCATACTAATTCAAAATCTGTTAAGTATGTAACAGAAGTACTTAAAATTTGTCCATTATTTTTAGGCCTTTTGTCTCTCGTTATTTTTAGATTTATCCCTGATTTTTCAGCTAAGAGGTGGGGAGCTATGCATTCCAGATCCCCAGAAAGTCTTTGCCTGATATTTCTTCTGGCATACCCACAACAGGCATGGACTGAACCATCCAGCACTCAGAACCACAAATATTGTGGAAGATGCCCCTCCCTGCCCCAAGATGAGTCTCCAAGCTGAGGAACCAGCTTCTTCATTTCTGCATTCCAGGCTGTAACTGTTTATAGATCACTAAAGAGGTAGTTACTGCAGCATTACTTTACCTGGGCAATTCTTGAGAGATTTCTAAGACACAAGGAACATTTAACCATTCCTTATTTTCAATTTCACACACAATATGTCATTATGTATTTATGGAGGTATGTCAATATATCATGAAATGAATGCATTAAATGACAACTGATCGTGCACAAATGCTTAATCAAAAAAGAGCAAAACAATGTAAAACATTTTTTGCAGCATGGCAGGATTCCTTACACCCGCCACACCCCCTGCCAATTATATATACTAACCTCAAGATCACAATAGGGGAACAGGGTAAATGCCCCAACCCCTTTGCACAAAAATCTTGCAAAAAAAAAAAAAAAAGGCAGTTTTGTGCTATAAGCTATACCTGTTTTTTTTTAGGTAACTTGAATTGTCAACTGCTTGTCTGTAATCTATATATGTATGTCTACACAATGACATATTATATATTTATATGTTAAAATATCAAAGTGTAAAAGTATCAATGACAAATACAATGATGACTAAAACTGGAAAAAAATAGTCTCCTTTTCTGGTTGTTCAACCCTATCCTTAACATTCACTGCAGCACAAGGTGGATGGGGGGGGGGGGGTCATTTCTGGATGGAAGATGTCTTTTTTTTGGAATGTATTATACTATCTGGCTGTAGATTATCTGATTTGAATGGAGCTAATCAGGTATTTTAAGTCATTCAGAATTTCTACAAATTTCAGAAGTACATTTCCCTACCTTTATCCGGCTTCACTTTGCTTCCCTAGCAGTGCTTAAATTATTGTCTTTTTGCTTATTTTAAATGACAAGCTAGATAGTATGAAATTAGTCTAAACAACCCAATCCTCTTCATGATGTACTTAATGGATGTACACAAAGCCGAAAGTTCAGAGAGTCTTAGTTTCGTAACAATAAAATAATGGTTTATTCTCCAGTTGCACTTGTTTTTCAGAGTAAAATTCATGTTCATTCTCAACTCTGGTTTAAAGAACACTAGGAAGAGGAAAAGGAAACGTTTTCAGGAAAAAACGCAAGTAGAAATTAGAGTAAGTGACATGCACATAGTATTTATTCTTCAGTTCCTTATTTATCTCAGTATGATTTTTCAGACCTTCATTTATTTACTGAAATTGGTTGGGGAAGCATTAGATTAAAGGGTATATGGAATTTGTTTAGTTTTTGCATCTTCCAAAGGCAGCAGCTGTAGTGAACTCTGAGATACCAGTCAATGCTCATATGAAAAAAAGATCCCCATCAGATTATCGAACATCGAAAAATTCGAAATTCATATAGCTGAGACCATATGATTGAATTTTTGAAAGTTTGAATGTTAAAAAAAATAAACACCAAAAACTTTCTTTTTTAAGAATTTTGCACGGGGCCAAGACTCCCCTACACCCCTGATGTGGGTGTCTGTGCCCTCCACACTCCCTACTAATTAAATATACCACTCCAAGATAGCACTACAGTGAGGAAAAGGATAAATTTCCCGATCAACACTGTATGATGATCTCCATTGAAAATGTTTAAACTTGGAATAATTCGATCATATGGTTTAGGCCATATGCATTTTGAATTTTTGGAGGTTTGATAATCTGATAGGGTCCATCTATCTATCTATCTATCTATCTATCTATCTATGCAACTCCTGAAGTTGGTCGATTGCTACTAATATCAATGGCTTTCATGCCTATACACACACAGATATACAATATATATATAAATAAATACTATAAATACTATGTGCATGTCACTTCCTCCATTATGCTTACGATACCGAACTTTTACCTAACAAAGCTTGTGTTCCCTCAGTATCCACTCCATAATGTACTTTTATGTTCCTTCTGCAAAACTCCTCTGTTATGTATTTCACATTACTTCCCAGCTCATTTACTTCACATTAATCCTCATTGTTTGTATTGTTTTGAATGCTTTTGAATTTTGAGCTTAAATGTTTTATCTACCACTTTTGTATAAATATTAGCAATCTTGTGTATGAACCTAATTTTGTGTGTGCTGGAGCTTTTCTCCCCAGGACTTTTTATCTACTATTTTGTATAAATATTTAGCAATCTTGTGTATGTACCTAATTTTGTCTGTGCTGGAGCTTTTCTCCCCAGGACTCCATTGAAAACGGGTTCTTTTTGGCCCAATGGACTCTCCTGGTAAACCAACTGCAAATAAATAAATAAATAAATATATATATATATATATATATATATATATATATATATATATATATATACCTTAAATAATCCTGCACTCCTTGAATAAAACAAAGGCAAAGAAATTAATGGCCAATTCCTGTAAAAAAAGATGCACTTCAATTATTTATATAGATACAGTGTATTCAAAATTTTGAGTCTCATATGGTCGACATCATATGATCAGATTTTTGAATGTTCGTTCATTGTAACAGAGCTCTCCATACAGCATGGAATGGGAAGATTTCCCTTATCTGCACTGTAGTGCAATCTCAGAGTTGGTATATTTAAAGAGCGGGGGGAGGGGGGTGCCAGGGGGCTTGCCCCCCTGCTTAGAGCATTCAGGTAGGTATTTTGTGTAGTTTATTTTTTTTTATTAGATATTCGATCTTTTGAAAGTTTGATCATACGGTGTCGACCATATAACAGTCGAACTTTCAAACGTTTGAGTATCTAATCTAATATATATATATATATATATATATATATATATATGTATATATATATATATATATATATATATATATGTATATATATATATATATATATATATATATATATATAGTCTATATTACATCATTGAATGCTTAAAATAGTGAACGATGATTAATTGACCTCATGTAAGCAAAAACTTACAATGCTGAAACCTCAGAACAGTGTTTTTTTCCAAAGGAAAAAAAAATCGCTGTTCCAAACAAAAAAAAAAAAATACTTTAAAACAGTACATAAAGTGGGTGGCTTTGCCCCCACACCCCCCTACTTAAATATACCAACTCCAGGATCGCACTAGAGTGCCGAAAACGGCAAAGTAATGGAAGTGGCCAAGCAAATTCTTTCCCAGGGAAAAAATTTGCTTTAAAGACGCTTCACTATTTTGCCTTTTTGTTATTTTATGTTCGATCAGGACGCATTCGACAGAATTCGTGTTCGATCACGTAATAGGAACCCATATATATATATATATATATATATATATATATATATATATATATATATTGTATATCTGTGTGTGTATATAATACATAGGTAGAGAGATATAGAAATAAGATCACATGACAAGTTCTTCAGCATTTATCACGTTGGGTTAAAAAATGTTATCACTTCCTCAACTAATTTTGCACTCCTTGAATAAATCAAAGAATTACTGTAAAAAAAAAATAGGTTCCACAAAAAGAAAAAAAAAACACAGTCATATTTGGGGGACTGTTCCCCCCTCCTTCTTCATTCCTTCCTTCCCACGTGAATCAGCCAGTACGCATAACAGTTCACTCCTGTAAAAAGCACAAAACTATCCTCTGTCTATGCAATCAGTTGGGTACCTGACAAGTAGTGATACTTGAAATTCACATTGATCAGTTGTGAAGTAAATTGCTTTCATGTAACACATATGACATAAGTCAAAATAATAAAATAATTTATGTAAGCTTGCAGTTGAAGACAGTCTTTCTGACACTCTTAAAATGTGTAGCTTAATATCCCCAAATTTAAGGTACTTACCAGTCACAATGCTAAGTCATGAGTCTAATTTATATAGGCACAGTAAAACAACTGGTGCGTGTAATGTATAATTGTGATACTGCAATCTGTCTGATATTTCAGAATTGAATGTCTTCATAAATATTACACTAAAAGATGCCAGGAACATTTTCATATATAAAAAATTAATGCTACTGAAATATACTTATTGACTCGCAGACAACATAGATACAAATAATGTAACCTCTTCTGGTCAGATACATTACTTCTTGCAAATGAATGAATTTAACATACGTGCTCAATCTAAAGTCTATCAGAAAGAAGAATTAATTGTTTGACATTTGTATAAGCAACAGAAAAAGATTTATATAGCACACAATGTCCTTCATGAAAGGAATAAACTCCTAGAAGCAGTGTGAGACAGTAACTATAGACAGTGACAGCATTTAAACTAGATGATATTATAGACTAAGGATTTCCAGCTTTAAAATATCTGAGTACAAGCTTCTGGATGGCCTTGAAGCTTGGCACTAGAAACCAATAAATAACAAACTGATCATCACTTTTTAACGCACAAGATTCTGGCTGTTATTTACTGTAATAACTTATAGGCGTCTACATTGAATAAACACAAGACATTCCTGTACTCTATACATTCCACAGCCTTCCCACACTGATTATAACCTGTGTTTTTATCTTTTATAGTATTTTTATTTTATACAATGGTTTTAGGATAAAAAAAACATCTTCAAAATGATACAAAGTGTATGAAATATGGGACAGGCTAGTAAGCCTAATTTTTTTAATGGACTATTTTCACAGATATTTTTTTTTCTCGCTGCACTGCATCTGACTTGTATCAGATAGATTGTCTATTGCAATCTTTGCTGTTTACCACTGCTGCCCTTGATATACTCAGAACCCTTCACCAGATTAAAATTACTCACGGGTTCATAGGTAAGTACTAGGCTTGCAGACCTTGAGGGCTATTTTAAGCCTAGCCAATTTTCCTTTTGGGCTGAAATTCAACTGTTTCATTTGGTTAGAGATTAGTCTTACCCATCCCATGGTCGATAATTATGTTACCCCTAATGAGAAAAACTGGGGTCATACTGTAGATAATTTGAGGGGACACTTGCATGGAACAAAGCATTAAGGAGCTACCTTTCTCCATTAGTGGTACACGGGCAGTCCTGGTGTAAATTTTATGTTTCCTATCTATGGAACCAAGTTACTTTTGAATATGAACAGGAACGGACTTTGTTTTATGTAGATGAAGAGCCTGTTCCAGAGCAGCAGTATCCTCTGCAAGATATACCTATCCCTCCAAACTGTTCTGTTGAAGTTGCAGAAGAGGTTTAGATCCCTAGACCAAGTATTTCTGATGCCAATTGACTTACTGATGTGCAATAAATCCATCTGTCATAGGATACCTTGTATGCCAGATGGGTAACAATTAGAGGGTCGAAGTGGGTTCAGTCGAACCCACTTCAGTCGAAGTCTAGAGGTCGAACGGTGACAATGTCAGACATGACATTGTCAAAGTACGAATCTTTCCCCCATCTTGACCCATGTTAAAGCCTGTTCTGAGATTTACGGCGAGCCATATTTTGACAATGTCAGAATTCAATATTGTCATTTTCGCAGAAGTGGGTTGATGATCCCATCATTCAGTCGGGTCAGGTTCGAACTTCTGATGGTAAACCATGCCAAACACAGATTACCTCTTAGCAGTCTGTATGATACTGAGTATAGTGACAGGGCTTTGAGCTGGTCCATGTAAGATGTTGTTTAGGCCTTGTATCCTTTTAGTAAGGTATCTCTATGGGTGCTCCAGTTGTTACATGTGTCAGGACAGATACACACAAAGGGGCATAATATTCATTCTCACTCTGCCATTATCTTCTGTTGAGTTAAAAGAGCTTGGCATAACCAGTGAGCTAATCGGTGCAAATGGCACTCACAGTAACAGCATACCTGCCTGCAGAGACCTCTGATACTAAGCAATACAAGGACAGATATAAGTGGATGTGCTGATCTGTGCTATCACATTCTAACCTCAAGGACATCATTCCATGGTAAATATCACCCTCAGGATGGGATGCTTGTTATAAAGTTGCCAGAAGTCACTCTCATCACACCATTTAGGGATGAAAAACTCATAACATGTACCACCTATCTGTTATGATTTTTATTACAAATAGCAACATTTGTTTATGAATGTTATGGGAAATCTAGTTACTTATGGGATGGGCTCAATATATGATAGTAGTAAATAATATCAGGTGTGAGTGATCTAGATCTTAGTTCAGAAGGTTAATGGTGTAAACTGTTAATGAACTTTTGTAGCCCTGAGTTTGATTCCCTTAATGTCTACTTGCAAACTGTGTAAACCAGAGCAATTCACGTAGCCAGGCAATGCCACCTGGTCACCCTGAAAAGCGGCATTTGTGTCTGATGGCCTTACCAGAGTAACAAATAAATAAAACTTAAAAAGATAAAGTTGCTTTTTACTTCTTTGTCTTGTAGCCTTATGACTAAATTCTATCTGCTTGATGGATTTGGGTTCTGTGCTCTTCTCAAATAACTTCAACATCACACCCCAAATCATTCTGGTGTACTTTGCTACTGATATATCTCCTTATATCAGATACAGTGTGCATGACTGGGTAATCTTAAAGAAAATTAATATGTTTAAACAATAGTTTGAATATAAGATTGTACTTAGTGCCTTACCTTGTGAGTAAGCCTGTAGGACTCCTGTAAAGAATAAAACATACAACTCATTAGCTGCTGATAACACATGCTTTCAACAAGGGTAATACACAGTTTGTTACAATGGTACACATGATATGTGCACTTATAAATGTAAAAAAAAAATAAACTTCATTTCACTTTTCTCCCATGACCATTTCAGTGCCAAATTGCATGATTTACTAATAGCTGATAACCTGTTCCTGAGTGACACTCCTGGTGTGTTTTGCCCTCGTGATCAAACCACACCAACTACATATATATATATATATATATATATATGTATGGGTTCCATACACTAGATCAAATTTTCACTAAGTCAAAATAGTGCATGGAATGCTCACTGCAGCGAAAGTGCACTTACGTGAAGTTCAGTACAACGAACGGGTGTTGTACTGAACTTCTGTGCAGTACTCACGGACCTTAGGGTTAGGGCATGGGTCATAGTAAGGGGATACGGGCTATCCCCTTACCATGACCCATGCCCTAACCCTAAGGTCCGTGACGACTGCAGCGCAGTGAAGGACATAGCAATGTCCTCCACTATGGTGCAATAGTCACGAACCTTAGGGTTAGGGCATGAGTTAGGGTAAGGGGATAGCTTTACTAACTATCCCCTTGCCCTAACCCATGCCCTAATGCTAAGTTCCGTGACTATCGCACCATATTGGAGGACATAGCTTGTTTTTTATGTCCTCCACTGTGCTGCGGTGTTTTCGGTGAAGTGCACTTATGCAAAAGTTCACTGTCGTTAAAGTGAACTTTTACAGAAGTGAGGCTTCCTATTACAAGTTTGAAGTAGTGAACTTTCGTTCTTGTAATAGGAATCCATATATATATATATATATATATATATATATATATATATATATATGGTTTACTATCATATTTTCGAATTGAACTCCGTTGACTGCACTTTTGTTGAACACGGAAATTTGAAAACATTAATGTTGAACACCAAAAGCCAACCTAGGAACAGTTTTAACATGGGTCGAGATAGGTGTTCACTGCTATTACTGAACTACAAACCTCTCTCCTATCTCGACCCATGTTAAAATCTGTTCCTAGATTAGGTTTTGGTGTTTGACATTACCGTTTTCGAATTTCTGTGTTCGACAAAAGTGTAGTCGATGGAGTCCAATTTGAAAATATGACAGTAAACCATATATATATATATATATAGATATAGATATATATATATATATATATATATATATATATATATATATATACACATATGGATCTATGTCAAAACAATGGATTACTATAATATGAAATTAATTAACAGTGAGACAACCTCAGTGAAAATTTAAGTGAACGAACTCTTGGAATGGCATATTTCACCTCTTAGAAACTAACCACTTGGCCACCTATAACTAAAAGAACCCCCCCCCCCCAGCTAAATATACCAACTCTGAGATCACACTACAGTGGAGAAAAGGGAAAAATTCACCATGGTGGCCAGGTGGTTAGTTTCCTGGAGGCAAAATAATCCATTTTGGGAGTTCATTCATTTAAATTTTCACTGAAGTCGTCTTGCTGTTATGCAAGTCGACATCATGGTAATTCGCGGATTTAAAGGGGATCCATATACATATATATATATATATATATATATATATATATATATATATATATATATATATATATATATATATATATATGAATGGTAGCTATACAGATGAACTGTGTATATGTGTGCGCATGGGTATGTATGTATAAGGATTGTTTCTGTTTATATACACGCAAACACACCCACACTTATATACGCAAACATACACACATGGTTCCCTTTCCATGATTGATTCGAGGTTGCAAGAATGAAAGAGGAAAAGTCCATTGGGTCAGGACAAGTGCTGATCTGTGTGTGTGTGTGTGTGTGTGTGTGTGTGTGTGGGCGCGCGCGAGCGCTCGCACGTGTGTGTGTGTGTGTGTGTGTGTGTGCGAGTGCGCGAGCGCTCGCACGTGTGTGTGCGTGTGTGTGTGTGTGTGTGTGTGTGTGCAGACACTGATGTGTATATGTATTAAAATGCTAAAGTATAAATTCAGAGAGACGTTAAGGAAATTGCATGTGTGACTATTTTGTAAGAAAAGCAGTTTCTCGGCAAAGCATTGACATGTTACTAACTTCTGAATTTATAGCCTTTTGTTTAAAGTTCCACAAAAAGTAATAGAAAACAGTCCGATATTTCAGTTAGTCTTCAGATAATGAGAAGGAGAAATGTTTATTTGGCCCACTGAAGAAGGAGCTCATAGTAAAGTGAATAGTATGTACATGTTGGTGGTGCATTTTTCAAAAAAATAAAATGTTGCAAATATTTTCTGTATTCTAAGAAGATAACAGACACTGGGCATTTGGGTTCAACTGAAGTCACCATAAGGGAGAATATGTTATGCAGGCATTGCAGAGAATGGTGGATATTTGGGTGGGTTTAATCATACAAATTATTTTTTTAATTTTGAGACCGGATGCATGACAGCAATTGTGATGTTGAACGGGGGAGGTTGGACACCCAGGTGCACACACTGTAAAGAGAAATCTGTTGGGTGTCAGTGTTAATGTACTCTGTATAGAAGTGATGATTATATTTATGTTTATTCATTTATTTATTTAAAAGATTATTTCCATTTATGTGAACTGCTTTCCTTATTCCAGGATTAAGAAGAAAAAGCAGTAAAGACCCATTTTCTTTATTACACATCATGGGGAGTGCCCATCATCCTCCTAAAAGACCGTTTTGCAGTGGTGGCTTGGACATAAAAACTCCAGCACAAATATACAATTTACAGTTAATGATAACATTTGTTGAGAGTTATAAAACAATGCAGAGTCGCGAAAGATAACCACAGAAAATGTAAAAGAAATAACGACGTATTACATAATACTGTACAATACAATTTTAAAACATCAATGTGATACGATGTAATTTTGTGATAATATAACACTGCAATGATACAGCTATAATTGTACGATGTTACAAGGAAAATATGAGAATAATAAAATATAAGATAAAAAAATAAAAGGAATATTCATTAAAGCGTAAAAACTATTGAAAAGCAGTTGAGATGCAGGTTGGTCGGCTGACAGGAAGTAAAGAGGAAGTGAAGTGAGAAAGGCAAGAAAAGAGAAAATAAAGCAAAAAGATAAAGGAAATAAAAACGTAGGATGGAAACAGTGAGTGTTACAGGGGAGAGGAGAAGGAGAGTGAACGATGATAGAGTGTGTAAGGATGCCTAGTGAAAAACTGAGAGAGATGAATAGGCCAGAGTGGGATGAGGAAGTGTAATTTACATAATGCGTGACCTTTGGTTTTATTAGAAGTAGTAGTATGTAAGTTCTAACTCTTAGGCTGGATTAAATTAAACTGATTTAACCAGGAGACGGGCAGGAGTATCACCATGTATTCGGCAGTTATTGATTTAGGTGAGTTTTAAATGAGTTTAGATTACAGATTTGTTTCAGAGAGAGTGGAATGGAGTTCCACAGTTTTGAAACACAGTTTGAGAAAAGTAAGTTAGCTGCTGAGGTTTAGGATTTAGAAATAGCAGGCAGAGACTTGTCCTCAGTTCTGAGCTCCCTATTTGGGGAGTAGAGTTGGATTGGTCTATATCATTTGTTTGAAGTTTGAAAAATTTGAACGTTAATTTATCAAATTAAATGTTTGAAGTTACAAACATAGAACATGCAATTAAAAAAAAAAAAGAAAGGCAACTTACCTGAGTGTTGTAAGCAGAGGGGCTTGCCCCCCTGCACCCCCCACACCTCCCACTCTTTAAATATACCAACTCAGAGACTGCACTATAATGCGGTAAAGGAAATTTTCCCTTACTGCACTGTAGTGCAGTCTCAGAGTTGGTATATTTAAACAGTGGGGGTGTGTGGGGGGTGCAGGGGGGCTTGCCCCCCTGCCTACAACAGTTAGTTTTGGGTTTGTTTTTTTTTTATAAGTTTTATAATGTTGAACATTTAAATTCGATTATTTAACATTCAAAGTTATAAACCTTCAAACATATGGTATAGACCCGAGTTGGAAAATAATTTGTACAGCAGGACATTTATCTGGTTGATGTATAACTTTGTTGGTTACTTGCAGCTGTGTCACAGTTAGATGTTGTGGGAGCCCCGACCAGTTCAGATGTTTTAGTGATAAACAGAGGTGAGTTTTTGAGTGATGATTAGCTAAAAATGTAGTGATGTTGTGGTAGCTTTGTTCCATTTTGAGTAGTAATGTAATTTGACGATTGATGAGTATTCACGATGCAGATAGGAGGAGCGATAATAGGAAAGTTGCATTTTTTTATTAACCATTTTACACAAAAATGTAGGAGAAGGTCATGTTACAGTGACGTGTGTCATTATCATGCAGAGAGGCAACATTTAATATGGGTTCCTTCATTTGATCAACAAAGCACATTGACAAAACCCATATGGCCAAAACTGGGTGGTTGACAATTTAGTATGTTGAACCATTCTAACTGAGACTGCTGTACAGTGGAGATCAGGGAATTTGCCTTTTCCCCCACTGTAGTGAGATCTCTCAGTATATATAATAAACAGGAGGTTTGGGGATGCAGGGGTGCTTGTCCCCCTTCAAAAACATTGTTTGTGTTGCTTGTGGGTTCTGTTTGGCTTCTTTTAGTTGATCACCCATATGGGTCCCAGTAATCTGGCTCACTGATCAAATTACTTCATAATGAATGCATAACTGGAATTGCTGGTGAGAGTTTTGTTCAAGATGCCCATTAATATTCCATCTGTGTGAAATTTCTCTATGTGCTCCAGTTTCTTTCCACCTCCCCAAAACATTATCATCAACTTGCAAACTCCACAGAAACAATGACAGCAGGTCAGGATCAAACACCAGATACTGGAGCTGTGAGACACAGATCTATATTACTCTTTTGCTAATAAAACAACCTGGAGTAGTGGTCATTTATATTGTGTTTTCCCTTCCCTTTTTTTGACTTGGGATGTGTCTGAAAATGGTCTGTGATGAGAACTAGTTTACTTGACCAGTTAACATATGGCTAAATTAAAAAGTAAACAGTTTGCAAAACGTTACAGAATGGTTTTCATCACCGAGGCTTGGCTATACATTGTACTATCCAGATAAGCAGCACTTGCCTGAGGCCTTAGTAGAACTTAGAAATTTGAAGAACAACAATCCAGAGAGAGTGAACAATCTGAGAATAAGGTCCAGAATTATGGTAAGTTATCCAAGTGTGTGATAATGTCATTCTGAGAAGCTCAAGCAGTGCAAAACCATATAACTTTGGGACCTCGTCCCTTCTCACAGGCAATGAAACTTCCATAAGCTTTGGATGGCTTTATAAACAAACTGCATAATCCAGTCATTGCTGAATAGCTTAATTAGTTCTTTAACAATCAAAAAATTTAAGCAGTCCATATATTTTACAAAACTGATAAAAAATACATTTTGGTTTCCGTGTTTGAATATGAAATTTCTTTACATCTCCATTAGACAAGACTTTAATCTATGTCCTTGTAAATAATACATAGAAAGTATCTACCAAACCACATTTTCTCTTATAGCTGATGGAATTTGTACTTAATCGATTTTTTGGACAAGGATGTTACCTGAATTTAAATAGCACAACTATGGAGTATTCTATGATTCCCAGGTATGCAACTTTTAGTGTAGAGTATTTTGAGAAGATTTTAGTGTTATAAAGGAATACATGCATATCTGAGTGAATAATGTTTTCATTAGTGTACATTTTTTTAATTTGGAGGGGTTCAGAAGAGTTAAATTTGCAACTAGTTCAGTGGTTGAACTAACAAATGTGCTTCATTTTTCATTTAAAATCACACAGATATTGAACTATTAGATCTAATCCTTACAGTGGGTACTAATTGTCTCATAGATACAAAAAACATTTATTAAGCCTAGTCTGAAACCTTCTTATGTTCATACCACTGCTACCTATCCAAGGAAGCCTATGTTATTTGTCTAGTCACAGCTCCTTAGACATCAGAAGGATTGCAGTAACTATCATAATTATATTCCCAACTGAAGAGTATGAAGATGTATTTTTTTTCTGAGGCTTTGGTTCTGCTAAATTAAGTTCAGATACAACCAGACTACCTTTACAAAATAAGGATTATTTGTGGCTTGAAAAGCCTAATTCTAGTTTGGAAAAAAAATTGGTAACATTTACTACTCTATTAAACCATCTTCCAGGTAAAGCAGGGAATATTATTTTAAGCAGGGCCTATTTTACTTAATGATGATAGAATCTCACAAGTAGTTGTCCATAAGCAATGTGGTGTTATTAGAAGAGTTAAGAATTAAAAAAATATATAACTGCACACTATAGGTTTGTCTTCTGATGTACCTACTATTTCAGGCTGTTTCCTACTTGCAGTATTTAAAATGTGAGATTGACATTAGTGTAATTATGCATTAGAAGGCAGTGAATTTACTAATGGTTTGAAAGGTTTGACTATCAAAGTTAGAGAGAAAATTAATTGTACCACTAAGATGGTTTAGCACGTCCTATACATATACATATCTATATATCTATATGTACTGTACTGGTATATGTATATGTATAAATACATATATATATATATATATATATATATATATATATATATATATATATATATATATACACGCACACACGCACACACACACACACACACACACACACACACACACACACACACACACACACACACACACACACACACACACACACACACACACACACACACACACACACACTATTTATAGATATATGTGTGCACTCAGTTTAGTCAAGTGTGGCTTTGGTCAAGGTCAGTTTTGTTGGCATACTGTGGCATAGTTGATGAGATCTACAATTCCCCATGATGGGGGAGTTTGTCATTTTCTTAGTGATTGTGCAAGCTCTGACTTAGAATAAATAATTAGCTGGGGGTATGGGGTGTGCAGGAGGCTTGACCACTGTAAAAAAAACATGCTTTTACTATTTGCATGGTCTGAGGTTAATCCTCTGACCATGCACAAAATGATGTTGATGTTTTGTTGTTCATGTTATCATTGTCAACATTTAACGGATTTGATATCTATATCTGCCTATCTATATAGTATTTGACAACTTGGGGAGTATTACCTTTCTGACTAGTGACATCTCAAGGTTTTAGATGTTTTGGGGTGAGGTAACTGCACTTCGGTTTATGAAGATGGTATTATTCATAGCAGACCTCACGCTTGCATATATCACCATTGTTTGGGGTACTTTAATCCTGAGTTTCTGCCATGCGTTGATTGCTGAATATGCATTATATCTCCTAGTATAGTTGAAACTTGAAAAGAAGTTACATCTGGCCAAATTCAAATTCAGAGAAAGGCCGAGACAGTCCTAATTATAATCCCTCAAAATGAGCAAAGCATTGTTCGGACAAACATACATCAACTGAAAAGTGAAAAAATATAAGTAAATAATGGATGCTTGCTGTAAATTGATTTTGCAGGTTTGTAACTTTGGCAGTTGTTGATTTTGATATCAAACATTCAAAATGCTAATTACCTCCCAAGACAGCTGTCATGGCTATTGTTTATTATTATTATTATTATTATTATTATTATTATTATATGCATTCCATACTGTTTTGCATACATATTCCTTATACACATTTGTAGTACCTTGTTATGCAATGTAGTGATTCTCTAAATGCTGACTAAATTTCTACATTCACAAATTCAAATTCAAATTTCACAGAAATTCACATTTCTGCATTTACTGCCGTCAATCAAGCTGGAAAATGGACTGTTTGAGCAATGTCTAGTTGCAGAAGGTAGTTTTAGCAAAAGTAAAACCATTGAAGTAGGTTCACTGCAAATACATTTGGTGACAGTGGAGTTTGCTTTTTTCTGCACTGGAAAAAAAATTCCTCAGGATGTTCGTGAAGGCACTTTCAGTTAACATTTTTCTTTCTTTTACATTAACTAAAACTGCCTTTGGTGAATTCATGTGAATACACCTATTATAGCCATTATAAGAATTTTTTTTCAGTACAGATAGCAGTTTAATGTTAGTGTTAAAAAGTGTTACCTGACTTTCAGATTTCTATGTAAGAGTGAGTCATAGGACAGTATTCTTGAAAATTTGGCATAAAAAAATCAGTACAGTGAGCCATTCTGTTTGCAAACACAGCCATAAAGCTCTAGAAACATTCAATAATTTGAATATGAGTTGAACATTTCTTTTGAGGGTCTGATGACAGAAGCAGCAAACATTTTAGAAATTATTTTACTTATCCTGATTAAACACAGCAGACAAGGGACAAGGAAATACTTGATGTCAACTATTTCCAGCTTGACCTGTGGTGTTGTCTTATGTTAAATAATCCACTGAACTGCATTTTTTGACAGTTCACACATGCTAATTTTTAGCAAGAAAAAGTATGCATGTACCCAGATGAAGCTTTTGTGATTCATTTGGATCATACATCATCTCACATATCATCTGAAAATATTTTAATGAAATTGACCGTGAAAAACTCCTTTCAAGACCTATGATGGGTCCTGCAAAGTGAGGATTTCAATTCCTATCTTACCTATCAGTTCATAAATGAGTAGTGATGAGTGAATCGAGTTTCGTTAAATAAAATTTGATACTTGACTAACAGAATGATCCCCCAATATCTATACACAGCAAATTTCCTGTTGCCTTTTAAAGTGGAAACTATGACTTGTTGAAATGCATATAGAACGTACTTCATCAATAGTTTCTTGAAAAAGTAAAACATTTAAATAGGTGTCATTTGGAAAGAATTGCCTAACAAATAGGACAGGGAAATTAAATGTTCAAATTAATATCTCCACGCCAAAAGAGCCAAAAATGTAGAGAGTAGTTTGAACGCTCTTTATTAGATACAAAACGTTTTCGCCCCTGCACTGCAGTGAGCTTCATCAGAAACATTGACAATAGGAAACAGAACTTTTTAAAATCAGTCAGTCATGATGTCATTTCCTCAAAACAGTGTGTCAATCAACCAAAACCAAAAAGCAGGAAGAAACAATATTCTTTCATGAATCCTATTATATTTTCTACATTAAAAAATATACATATATTAAAAAATCAAGAAATAATATATATTAAATTAAAATAACATATAAAACTAATACTGTATTAAAATACCAGGACCATCCCTAAGTAAGGTGTGATCAATACCTATATGTATCTAAACAATTAAAGCCATAAAAGTAGACTACCTTTGGTAACTTTTATATCTGAGTAGGGAAGAGATGTTACATGATTCATTAAGACCAGGGTAAGAGTAGGCATCAACCCCTATTTGCCACTCTAATTCCCTCGTCTCCAAGAATAGTGTCTGGGGACCACCTCTAGGCCCCATGGAAACATGTTCAATCCCCATGAACTCGAAACTGTGGCCATTATTATTGATTATATGCTTAGATAAAGCATTATCAAGTTTTTTATTTTTTATTGCATATAGATGCTGGTACATTCGATCACTAAATCTACGATCAGTTTTCCCTATATAAAAACAGGGACAACACACACAAAAAGCAACATACACGATTGATTTTGTATTGCAATTAATTCTAGTGTGTATGTTGTATTTCGTATTCCTGATCGTAAAAGAACTACCAGTCTTCACATATTTACATCTATTGCAAAACCACAAGGGGCACTACCCACTTGCCTTGACGTATGTGAAGGGTAAGTAGACCTTTGAAGTAACTCCTTCAAGTTCTTGCCCTCCTGTAAACAATCGACGGTGCTGGACCCAACTTCTGGAGTAAGAAAGCACAGTTGTATATAAAGTACCAGTTCTTTCTTATAATTGCCCATATAGAGCCTACTTCTTTGAAGAAAGTTAAAACAAAACTGGTACTAAAATCAGGAGCAGATTGAATAGTGGTGTCAATATTAGTTTCTACAGTTGAACAGCCTAGGTTTTCTAAATCATATGTATGCTCAATGTTGGCCAACCCATAAGCATTAGAATTTAATAAAGGTTTATAAAACCAGAGGTTCTTTTCATAACAACCTCATCAATAATTTCGTCAATCATAGGAAGCGGGTAGTCCCTATTTGAAAAAAGATCTTTTAAGAAACTACACTCAGCTATAAATGCCTCCTGGGTGCTACACATCCGCACCGCTCTCACCATTTGGCCCTTAACAATCGATCTTTTCTGTTTTGGAGGGTGATTACTAGAATAATGTAGGAAGCTGTTACAATAAGTATCCTTCCTATAAATGCAAGATAGATAACAGTTGTTACATAAATCTTTCGTCAATTTAACATCTAGATAATCAATTTCAAGTGAAGAGAAGTGTGAAGTAAACTTCAAGAATGTGGACGACGCATTCATACACTGTACCAGCTCAGTGGCTTCACTCTCAGAGCCTTCAAATAGGATGAATACGTCGTCCAGAAAATGTGTATACAACTTCACCCTTTCTTTAAAATTAGGATTAACCCTAAAAAACTTCTTTTCCCAATAAGCAACTACCATATTAGCCACACTACCGCCACAGGGGGACCCCATGGCGATCCTGTTTTGCAGGTAGTATTGATTGTCAAACAGGAAAAAGTTAGAAGAAAGGGTGATGTCCAACAATTGAGTTACAGTGGATATTTCTTCCCTTGTTGCCCCTAGTCGCATCAACATAAGTTCGACCCATTCAACCGCTTCTAAATGCGGAATGGACGTATATAAGTCAACTACGTCGATTGTTAAAAAATTATATGAAGGGACAAAGACAATGTTGTTGATGGATCGCAAGAAGGACCAAGAATCCTTACAAATTTCAGGGATATCCTTAAGATATTTTGTGAGAATACCATGAATAACCCTAGCTGAAGGGTGAGTAATGGAGCATCTACCATCAACCAAGGCACGGAATGGAGGGTCCCCTAGGTTTTTATGTATTTTGGGACACCAAACATCACAGGTACCTTGGGAGAGGAGATATTGATGAAATTGAAAGTGTCAAGATCTATAAGCCCATCAATGAACAAATCCCTATAGTAGCCACTAATCTTTTATGTGCACCGCCATCTCATTCAAAGATGAGCGTTCATATGCTGGTGAGTCCAAGACAATTTGCATTCTCCTATTATAGTCACAGACATCGAAAATGACCAGGCCTCCTCCTTTATCCGGTTTCATTACCCGGACAGGTAATTGGGAGACCTGTAAGTGCACTCCTTTGTTGTTGAGTTATATTACTTTCGTGTCTGGACCCTTGTGCTTTTTCAAAGAAGTGTCTAAGATCTAACTCACAAACATTTTCGAAAATACTCAAATTTGGATGTAGTGGAGGATTGAAAGTACTAAGTAGTTTAAACATAGGACATTCACCAATAGCATTGTTATCAAACAAGATTCTCAAATTCAATTTACGCACATAACATTTAAGGTCTAACAAGATTTTAGCTAAACAAGGCTTTTGATCTGGGACAAAAGTAATGCCCCTAGACAGTAATTCGACCAACTCTTGGTCTATCAAAGCACTAGAGAAATTATACACCTTAAAGTCACCCTTTCCATTCAACAAGATGACAGGTTTATCCAAAGCTTCAAGTGGGGTTTCAGTCAAACAATCAAAAAGCATCAATTGTTGTATTTCCGTCGTTGTTGGAACTTGTTGTTCCGACCCCCTAAAAAAGGCCCGTGTTGGGATCTGTTATTCGAGTTGTTGTTCAAGTTTTGGTTATTAGCCTTAATTCTACTGCTCCTTCTTAACCCCTGATTGGAAGTACCAGGGTCAGGGTTACTTTGACCATTGCTTTCAGGTACAACCACATCATCAGTAACAGTAGTGTTATCCATTATTTGAGTAGTGTCCTCATTCGAGTTCCTAAAATTAGCCATATTCCTATGGATTTTAGGATAGGCTACTCCTTGTTGGTATGCTTTCCTATCCCTAACCAGTTTCTTAAGCTTATTTTGTTTAAGTTTCTCTATCAGCGCATCAATGCTAGTGAAGATACGCTGATAGTCATATTTATATCGCACAAAGTTTAAGTCCACCCTTATAGAACTGTCCAATTGCTCAGTCTCAGTCAAACGGGCATTAATATACTTGTTGTAATGCTTGATCATAAGATCAAGTAGTTCTGCCCCTTGGCGGTTAAATAACCCAGTCAGATCGTCCAGGAAACCTTGGTCAGAAACCATAGTAGTAGGTGAAAACGAACTTCTTAACCCCTTCGGAACAGTATTTTCATCCAAGCACTGCCGAAAATAAGAAACTTCAAGTTGAAGTTTCTTAATTTTTAACATATTGCTATCAAGAGTTCTTAATTTCTCCGGTAAATCATCAATAAGATTACCTGCTTGGTTTACCTGTACAGAATGTCCGGAGCCCGTTAGAGCACCAAAACCAAGGCACTCGATATTTCCAGCCCATGATGTAAAGGATGGAACATCAGTAAAAGCGCCGGTATCCTCGCCCGATTCATCCGGTAATTGCCTTCCATTTATATGTTACCACCATTAGTTTGTGAAACCATCGAATATTCACGGCTCCATAGCATTGCCTCTGTTAGGAAAAACTGAGGTATCACGCTGAAACCTGTCCTGCGGAGAGCTTGTATTTCCAACTTGAAACCTACTTTCAAAGGAAGAAACATGTACCGCCAGGGTCGGGCGTTTGCCGTTACTGCTGATACATCCCACCATTGCGGTTATCCTGCATGGGTTGACCTGCAGGTATCGACGCTGGCATTGATAAATCAAGCTTCAATGGCGTCTGTAATAGTAGAAGTAGCAGCCATAGATGAACCAGGAACCTGAAGTCCTTGAACAGAGCCATTACCACCTCGTTGTATTAACACACTGTTCGCCTCTATAGCATTGAGCCGTTGGTCCATACGCTCAAGCCGTTGGTTTAGAGCAAGTAAGAGAGATTGGATATTAATACTTCCTTCATCCGGCTGTGTTTCTTCAGTCCGGAAAATATTAGGCGTCCTCGGGCTAGTGGAGTCACTAATCGACATACTGGAAGAAAACACAAGTAGTAGGACAACAAACCAGGATAAAACCTCCACGCCAAAAGAGCCAAAAATGTAGAGAGTAGTTTGAACGCTCTTTATTAGATACAAAACGTTTTCCCTGCACTGCAGTGAGCTTCATCAGAAACATTGACAATAGGAAACAGAACTTTTTAAAATCAGTCAGTCATGATGTCATTTCCTCAAAACAGTGTGTCAATCAACCAAAACCAAAAAGCAGGAAGAAACAATATTCTTTCATGAATCCTATTATATTTTCTACATTAAAAATATACATATATTAAAAAATCAAGAAATAATATATATTAAATTAAAATAACATATAAAACTAATACTGTATTAAAATACCAGGACCATCCCTAAGTAAGGTGTGATCAATACCTATATGATCTAAACAATTAAAGCCATAAAAGTAGACTACCTTTGGTAACTTTTATATCTGAGTAGGGAAGAGATGTTACATGATTCATTAAGACCAGGGTAAGAGTAGGCATCAACCCCTATTTGCCACTCTAATTCCCTCGTCTCCAAGAATAGTGTACCAAAGGTAGTCTACTTTTATGGCTTTAATTGTTTAGATACATATAGGTATTGATCACACCTTACTTAGGGATGGTCCTGGTATTTTAATACAGTATTAGTTTTATATGTTATTTTAATTTAATATATATTATTTCTTGATTTTTTAATATATGTATATTTTTTAATGTAGAAAATATAATAGGATTCATGAAAGAATATTGTTTCTTCCTGCTTTTTGGTTTTGGTTGATTGACACACTGTTTTGAGGAAATGACATCATGACTGACTGATTTTAAAAAGTTCTGTTTCCTATTGTCAATGTTTCTGATGAAGCTCACTGCAGTGCAGGGGCGAAAACGTTTTGTATCTAATAAAGAGCGTTCAAACTACTCTCTACATTTTTGGCTCTTTTGGCGTGGAGGTTTTATCCTGGTTTGTTGTCCTACTACTTGTGTTTTCTTCCAGTATGTCGATTAGTGACTCCACTAGCCCGAGGACGCCTAATATTTTCCGGACTGAAGAAACACAGCCGGATGAAGGAAGTATTAATATCCAATCTCTCTTACTTGCTCTAAACCAACGGCTTGAGCGTATGGACCAATGGCTCAATGCTATAGAGGCGAACAGTGTGTTAATACAACGAGGTGGTAATGGCTCTGTTCAAGGACTTCAGGTTCCTGGTTCATCTATGGCTGCTACTTTTTCTAATACAGACGCCAATGAAGCTTTATTTAACAATGCCAGCGGCGATATACCTGCAGGTCAACCCATGCAGGATAACCGCAATGGTGGGGATGTATCAGCAGTAACGGCAAACGCTCCGACCCTGGCGGTACATGTTTCTTCCTTTGAAAGTAGGTTTCCGTTGCAGGAAATACAAGCTCTCCCGCAAAGGACAGGTTTCCAGCGTGATACCTCAGTTTTTCCTAACAGAGGCAATGCTATGGGAGCCGTGAATATTCCGATGGTTTCACAAACTAATGGTGGTAACATACGAAATGGAAGGCAATTACCGGATGAAATCCGGAGCGAGGATACCGGCGCTTTTACTGATGTTCCATCCTTTACATCATGGGCTGGAAATATCGAGTGCCTTGGTTTTGGTGCTCTAACGGGCTCCGGACATTCTGTACAGGTAAACCAAGCAGGTAATCTTATTGATGATTTACCGGAGAAATTAAGAACTCTTGATAGCAATATGTTAAAAATTAAGAAACTTCAACTTGAAGTTTCTTATTTTCGGCAGTGCTTGGATGAAAATACTGTTCCGAAGGGGTTAAGAAGTTCGTTTTCACCTACTACTATGGTTTCTGACCAAGGTTTCCTGGACGATCTGACTGGGTTATTTAACCGCCAAGGGGCAGAACTACTTGATCTTATGATCAAGCATTACAACAAGTATATTAATGCCCTTTTGACTGAGACTGAGCAATTGGACAGTTCTATAAGGGTGGACTTAAACTTTGTGCGATATAAATATGACTATCAGCGTATCTTCACTAGCATTGATGCGCTGATAGAGAAACTTAAACAAAATAAGCTTAAGAAACTGGTTAGGGATAGGAAAGCATACCAACAAGGAGTAGCCTATCCTAAAATCCATAGGAATATGGCTAATTTTAGGAACTCGAATGAGGACACTACTCAAATAATGGATAACACTACTGTTACTGATGATGTGGTTGTACCTGAAAGCAATGGTCAAAGTAACCCTGACCCTGGTACTTCCAATCAGGGGTTAAGAAGGAGCAGTAGAATTAAGGCTAATAACCAAAACTTGAACAACAACTCGAATAACAGATCCCAACACGGGCCTTTTTTAGGGGGTCGGAACAACAAGTTCCAACAACGACGGAAATACAACAATTGATGCTTTTTGATTGTTTGACTGAAACCCCACTTGAAGCTTTGGATAAACCTGTCATCTTGTTGAATGGAAAGGGTGACTTTAAGGTGTATAATTTCTCTAGTGCTTTGATAGACCAAGAGTTGGTCGAATTACTGTCTAGGGGCATTACTTTTGTCCCAGATCAAAAGCCTTGTTTAGCTAAAATCTTGTTAGACCTTAAATGTTATGTGCGTAAATTGAATTTGAGAATCTTGTTTGATAACAATGCTATTGGTGAATGTCCTATGTTTAAACTACTTAGTACTTTCAATCCTCCACTACATCCAAATTTGAGTATTTTCGAAAATGTTTGTGAGTTAGATCTTAGACACTTCTTTGAAAAAGCACAAGGGTCCAGACACGAAAGTAATATAACTCAACAACAAAGGAGTGCACTTACACAGGTCTCCCAATTACCTGTCCGGGTAATGAAACCGGATAAAGGAGGAGGCCTGGTCATTTTCGATGTCTGTGACTATAATAGGAGAATGCAAATTGTCTTGGACTCACCAGCATATGAACGCTCATCTTTGAATGAGATGGCGGGTGCACATAAAAAGATTAGTGGCTACTATAGGGATTTGTTCATTGATGGGCTTATAGATCTTGACACTTTCAATTTCATCAATATCTCCTCTCCCAAGGTACCTGTGATGTTTGGTGTCCCAAAAATACATAAAAACTTAGGGGACCCTCCATTCCGTGCCTTGGTTGATGGTAGATGCTCCATTACTCACCCTTCAGCTAGGGTTATTCATGGTATTCTCACAAAATATCTTAAGGATATCCCTGAAATTTGTAAGGATTCTTGGTCCTTCTTGCGATCCATCAACAACATTGTCTTTGACCCTTCATATAATTTTTTAACAATCGACGTAGTTGACTTATATACGTCCATTCCGCATTTAGAAGCGGTTGAATGGGTCGAACTTATGTTGATGCGACTAGGGGCAACAAGGGAAGAAATATCCACTGTAACTCAATTGTTGGACATCACCCTTTCTTCTAACTTTTTCCTGTTTGACAATCAATACTACCTGCAAAAACAGGGGATCGCCATGGGGTCCCCCTGTGGCGGTAGTGTGGCTAATATGGTAGTTGCTTATTGGGAAAAGGAGTTTTTTAGGGTTAATCCTAATTTTAAAGAAAGGGTGAAGTTGTATACACGTTTTCTGGACGACGTATTCATCCTATTTGAAGGCTCTGAGAGTGAAGCCACTGAGCTGGTACAGTGTATGAATGCGTCGTCCACATTCTTGAAGTTTACTTCACACTTCTCTTCACTTGAAATTGATTATCTAGATGTTAAATTGACGAAAGATTTATGTAACAACTGTTATCTATCTTGCATTTATAGGAAGGATACTTATTGTAACAGCTTCCTACATTATTCTAGTAATCACCCTCCAAAACAGAAAAGATCGATTGTTAAGGGCCAAATGGTGAGAGCGGTGCGGATGTGTAGCACCCAGGAGGCATTTATAGCTGAGTGTAGTTTCTTAAAAGATCTTTTTTCAAATAGGGACTACCCGCTTCCTATGATTGACGAAATTATTGATGAGGTTGTTATGAAAAGAACCTCTGGTTTTTATAAACCTTTATTAAATTCTAATGCTTATGGGTTGGCCAACATTGAGCATACATATGATTTAGAAAACCTAGGCTGTTCAACTGTAGAAACTAATATTGACACCACTATTCAATCTGCTCCTGATTTTAGTACCAGTTTTGTTTTAACTTTCTTCAAAGAAGTAGGCTCTATATGGGCAATTATAAGAAAGAACTGGTACTTTATATACAACTGTGCTTTCTTACTCCAGAAGTTGGGTCCAGCACCGTCGATTGTTTACAGGAGGGGCAAGAACTTGAAGGAGTTACTTCAAAGGTCTACTTACCCTTCACATACGTCAAGGCAAGTGGGTAGTGCCCCTTGTGGTTTTTGCAATAGATGTAAATATGTGAAGACTGGTAGTTCTTTTACGATCAGGAATACGAAATACAACATACACACTAGAATTAATTGCAATACAAAATCAATCGTGTATGTTGCTTTTTGTGTGTGTTGTCCCTGTTTTTATATAGGGAAAACTGATCGTAGATTTAGTGATCGAATGTACCAGCATCTATATGCAATAAAAAATAAAAAACTTGATAATGCTTTATCTAAGCATATAATCAATAATAATGGCCACAGTTTCGAGTTCATGGGGATTGAACATGTTTCCATGGGGCCTAGAGGTGGTCCCCAGACACTATTCTTGGAGATGAGGGAATTAGAGTGGCAAATAGGGGTTGATGCCTACTCTTACCCTGGTCTTAATGAATCATGTAACATCTCTTCCCTACTCAGATATAAAAGTTACCAAAGGTAGTCTACTTTTATGGCTTTAATTGTTTAGATACATATAGGTATTGATCACACCTTACTTAGGGATGGTCCTGGTATTTTAATACAGTATTAGTTTTATATGTTATTTTAATTTAATATATATTATTTCTTGATTTTTTAATATATGTATATTTTTTAATGTAGAAAATATAATAGGATTCATGAAAGAATATTGTTTCTTCCTGCTTTTTGGTTTTGGTTGATTGACACACTGTTTTGAGGAAATGACATCATGACTGACTGATTTTAAAAAGTTCTGTTTCCTATTGTCAATGTTTCTGATGAAGCTCACTGCAGTGCAGGGGCGAAAACGTTTTGTATCTAATAAAGAGCGTTCAAACTACTCTCTACATTTTTGGCTCTTTTGGCGTGGAGGTTTTATCCTGGTTTGTTGTCCTACTACTTGTGTTTTCTTCAAATTAATATAGTTAAATGACATACAGAAATCTGAGAAATTAAAGTGTGTGCATGTTTGTGTATGTATGTATATATATATATCTATATATATATATATATATATATATAGATATGTGTGTGTGTGTGTCTGTGCACATGTACTTGTGTGTGTGTGTGTGTGTGTGTGTGTGTGTGTGTGTGTGTGTGTGTGTGTGTGTGTGTGTGTGTTTGTGTGTGTGTGTGTGTGTGTGTGAGTGTGTGTGTGTGTGTGCACACGTACGTGTGTGTGTTGCAGACCTTTCAATTCTCCCTATTTTGTACGGACACCCCCAATTTTTCTCAAAGTTTTGTTCTATTCCTCCTAAAATTGGAAATAATTTTGAGAATTTCTAAGATAAGAGTGCCATAATTTTAAATGTATCCCTAATTTGAGGCCTTTCCCTTAGTTATCTTTTGATTTGTTCCAAATTCTGCTGGTAAAAGTTGAACGCTTTGTGTTGAGGTGAGGGTATCAGTATCACTGTGTTCCACATAAATAAGCTCATCCACTGTAAGCATGCTCACTTAGTGATGGCAGAACAGGAGTGGAGAGTGGCTTGAATAGTAGTGGGAGTACCGTAGACCGGGGGGGGGGTGTGGCAAGATGCAGGCCTTTCTAAAGAATATATGAAACATGAAAATGTCAGGGGGAGAATGTGGAGTGAAAGAAAAAAGATCTTCAGCAGCAGTGACTTTGAGATCTACATAAAATTCATAGTGTTGTTTGTGTTACTTGAGACTCCTGAGTTGCTATGTCCTTAACACTGCAGAAAATTAACCAGCTTCTTACACAGGTCACAAAAAAAGTTGGGTAAAAGTAAAAATCATTCTTAAAGAAGAACTCCACCTTTTCCTGCAGTTTAACTCAACTCTTAGGGTGCTTGTAGGTACCAGAAACCTGCTTATACTTCATAAAACTTTTTTCTTGCCTTGGAATCAATGGAAGGGAAAGCATACCTACTTTTTTTAAGCTTAACTTCTCACAAAACTTGCAGAGGAATTTATCTAAATCTGCATGACATACCACAGACACACAAAAATTTGTAGCCAGGTACTGCTGACAGTCTTATACAGGTAATTAGTCCTGCTGATGTCAGGAGATCAAAAGCTGCTATAAACATGACAGAGAGCTGTAAAACTATTTTCTATTGTTTTTATTATGGGGATGAAAAGATACACTGATTCACAACTGTTTTCTATGTAGCCGTGCCTTTCTTAGCAAAACAGAGCAATTAAGTAACTCAATGGTTCAAAGACAGTTGTCACCTATTTTGACAAATGTACATAATCAGCATCATAGTATTGAAATGCTAAGTTTTAAACTTTAATTGTTCCTTTTTGATACTGCGTTATGTTTTAAAATTACTTAAATGTAGTATCAAAGATATCTGTAACATTTAGAGAAAAATCAGAAAATATATATATTTTTTAAAATTCTTGTAAAGTGACAACACATTTATCAAAGTGTAGGGGGAGAGGACTGTCAATTCATTTTGGACTACAGAAAGGCCTGCGATTTAGCTACTTTTTGATTGCAGCTTTATAACTTCTTAGTATATTGTAAAACAAGCCGTGAGGCACACACAAATGATGGCCATTCAAGAAATAAAAGGAATAGTCCTGTTACAGAGGGAATGAATATAAGATGACAGTGACTGACACCAATCTCGTTATATGTCAATGGGCTGGGAATGCACCGCTACTTCCTTATGTCTAGCATGCCTCATATAAAGCAGACTTGAATGGATTATGGGAAAGAGAAAGGCTTGAAGGAAAACAAGATGACATTTATATGTCAAGCCCCATTGGCAGTCATGTTGCAGAAACATTTTGAAATTCTATAAGAAGCAGTAAGAGCAATATTTAAGGTATTAAAATAGCTCAGAAAACAAAGACGGAGTGAAAAATAGATTTTTTTTAGTTCTAAGGTGGAGTTTTTCTTTAAGCAGACAATACCTCTGGCATTAAAGATGCAGAGAGGATACTTAAATTATTTTTGCTGTACACCTTTTTTCCAAACCAGAAGCATTTACAGTGCAGCAATATGATGGAAGCATTGTGGGAATTGCTTCTAGAATGATATGCTCAGAAGCAATGCTGTGACTTAAAATACATCTAATAAGTGCAGTATTGTAATAAGTGGAGTACAATGTACTAAAGTGCTTTACATGTCAGGTAATGGTAACAAACAATTCTAATAGTTTTATACTTCGTGCTTGGGATTGACGTGATCTGTCTTACATAGCATGTAAGAGTAAGGACAGGAGGCAGTAATAAACAAATTCCAGTAGCCCTGGGTTTGATTCTGTCCCTCTCTTATTACATGCTTTGTGACTCTAAACAAGTCTGTTAAACAAATTCTGCTCCCAGGTAATCATCAGTAAGAGACAGTTCTACCAGTGGTCTTACCTGGATGATAGATAAATATCACTGGTAATATCTGTGCAATGAATGACCATGACATGTATCAGATGTTAATGTTACATAGTTCCTGGCAAAGAAATATATCTTACAGGATTTTATAAAACAAGAGGCACATGACTGTCAAAGTCTCAGACATGCTATATTTATTTATTTATTTTATTTTATTTAACATTTGTTAACCGGGGGGTGTCTGACTGAGCCGGAAAGGCCCTTTTTCAGCAGTGGCACACGGAGAAAAGCTCCATATAGAAAAATTACAGATATATTTAGTTATTTAGACATGATCAGTATACACACAAATCAAAAAAGACGTTTTTACAGTGGTATGCTGCACATCAACAGTTACAGTGGAGAGAACAAACAAAAAAATATTAATTTAAAAATAAAGGTAATTAATAGATTTGTGGTGTACAGCTGAAATTTGGAACATAGGTAGAATACATATGTAGTACACAGATACAGTACATACATTGTAGATTAACCAATGTTTGTAAGATTGAAAATTATTATCAAGTACTCTAGGTTTAGTATATGAGACATCTTACATGGGTATTGAACCATCATTTAGGTAATTATGATGCAGTAGAAGGATCAGAAAGCTGTTCTGATATAAATTAACAGAGGAAACAGTAACCATAAATAAATAAATACATACATACACACACTAGAAGATGGCATTGCATTTTCCACATCCCCTACTCGGGTAAATAATTGTCACTGTGCCATGGCTTAATTGTTATCTAGGGAAGAATCAGAAAGAGGCATGTAATGGAATACTTATTTGCGTCATGAGGCAGGGGTGGGGGGTGAGGTGGGGGAGATTTTGAAATAAATACTCATTCACTTTTCTCATTCAGAAAGATGGGGTGCTTGGAAATTGCTGGGGCCCTGTATGTTGTAACATTTGAGCCAATTCCCTACAGCAACATATCTTCCATTAACCCAACATACTCTCACTTATACTTCTTTTACATTTTACTTCGTTAACATTTTGTGCTTCTTCTGCATATTTTATTTTTTAAATTTGTCCTGATAATGAATAAATGAAAGCTGTATCAGAAAAGCATATCTAAGCATGCTTCATTATAATACAGAGTGATGTAAATATGTGCATAAAAAACATGCAGAGTATGTCTGTGATTTATATAAAATAAAATATTTCCAGTTCTCAGTTAGGTACTATTCTGTATATTTCGGATTTTGTAACTACCCAATGTAATTTAACTGCTTTCCATGCATTAAAAGAGGCTATAACATTTATAAACTGTAGGATTGAGGCAGTCCTTTGGGTGTCATACTATTCATAAGATATACAATCAGGATGTGCCCAAGGTTTTCAACAAATCAAAATATTTCTGCTGTGCATGTTCATATCTGTCATGAAATGAATCATAACACATAGCAACCTTTTCAAACATATATATCATTCTGTTATGAATTTGTCTACTGTTGGAATTTCCATTCTCAGTTTATTCCTTTCTTAAATCATGTTGCTGATTTGTTCCATCAATCCCAGGTGTTCATGCAATTGTCTGCTGGAGATCTCTCAATGTCCCTCTTTTGGGGAAGAAGCTCCTATATTCAGACCTGATTTACCACTGCAGATGATGCACCTAGTTTTTGAGGTATGGCTCTGTTTTTAGGCTTGATTTGCCCCTGTACACAATTTTATGAATGCCCTTCATTATATGATTTTTGAAGCTGTCTAGTATACAGAAAACCACATTAGATGACCCACAAAGTGGTAGTACCAATAATTTATAGAAAGAGGACACACATCACACATCTTCCTTTTACAGATGCAAAAATGACATGGTGTGGTATAATTTTGTAATACAGTTCATTAAAGGCTATCGATTTGACACTGTCTCTTTGATAAGGTTCTTATATTTTTCAATCATTTTTGTCACACATCTGTCACTCAGTTTTGTGAATTTGGTATTCAGATTTTACGCTAATTATATGTCCAGATTTTTGGCTCAATATGCCTACTTTTCAAGGTCCTTTGTTCCTTTTTTTTCAATGTCTGCAGGTTGAGAGGTATAGCCTGGAGCTGCTAACGAGCTTCATTCTGTTGTTCTGTGTTTGGTTCTATCAGTCTACGTTTACCTACTGTACGAGTCTGAGCATGCAACTCGATACGATAGTGCTCCTGAGTTGTGCCTCAGATTAAACAGTTGTGCTTCAATGGAAAAGCAAAACTCATTCATACTGCATAATTTAAATAAGCATAACGGATATGTTTGCCACACCTTGGCCCTATACATTCAGATTTTAAACCTGGAAAGTTGCTAGAATAAAACATTTTGTGTTACCATGCATTTTCGGAAGGCTATGAAGTCTGAAACTCAAATGCCTGTCATTATTTAGTGAATTCAGTCCTCACTGATTTGTCACACAAATCCGTAAAATCACATTTTATGAGGAACATCCCAAAAATATGAGGCAAATATCTGGACATTCTGTGAATATATGGACAGTTGATAGTTCTATCTCCTCAACTTCAGTGATGTCTGATGTGTTGTAAAAAAAAAGGGGGCATTTTCCACTTAGTATTTGTATTTGCAAAAGTCTAGCTTCTGCACAAATTTCCCCAAAAGAATATTTTTACTGGAGATCCACAATGAATGAGGGAAGAAAATCACTTACCTAAAAACAAGATCAGACTTCTAAATAAAAACTGGAGTTTCATCTTTTGGTCTAAATATTTGGGTTTCAGCGGCTGATGCTTCTGATGAGTCCAGATTTTGTTTCTCACAAAGCAGCACACATTGGCTTCTCACTGTTTTAAGATGATCTTCCAGAACTGATCAGATTACTCAAGTGATGAAGGCTTTAAATACTTATGCCTCTGTAACAGGTTTGGATATTTAGGAATGAGGAAATTAATTTTGCAAGACTGTTACTTCAAAATGTTAATAGAGCTGTCAGTTTCCTTTAAGTAGAGGTGATATCAGAGATACTGCGAAAGAGATAAAAAATATTTCATGGTCTTCTCACTTAGACTTGCACACGTACACAAAATTGTTATGCAATGGGCAATTGCCTACACAATACAGGTGTTCAATAACAGATATTTGTCAAGGCTGAATGTACACAATGTAAGTAAAGAGTGAGACATAAAAAAGACTTACACAGTAATACTTCGTGTGTAGATTAGTTAAGGGACATTCTGCTAATTTTGGTGTAATTAAAGGGACAATTTGACAAAGAGGTCATGTGTATGCATGTATGAATTGTAACATTGATTTTGTAGATTTCTAGATAAAGCAACAATGCAGTTTGTCTTGACCCTGCTTATAAATTGGTTATACTCCCTACATGCACACACATGTATGTACATATATAAACAGGTAGGTAGGTGTTTGTGTGGTATGTGTCTAAATATATACATAGAGAGAGAAAGTTCAATAGATAGAGAGAGAAAGAATAACAACATTTAGAGAGAGAGAGAGTGAAAATAAAATATGTTCTATCTGAACGCGCAGTGATTACCTTTCCTGCACTTCCCTAAGATATGCAACTAACTGTGGACTGGGTGGGTATTCAGCACACTACCCATGGACTGGCTGGGTATTCAGCACACTACCCATGGACTGGCTGGGTATTCAGCACACTACCCATGGACTGGCTGGGTATTCAGCACACTGCCTGTGGAATGGGTGGGTATTCAGCACACTACCCATGGACTGGCTGGGTATTCAGCACACTATCCATGGACTGGCTGGGTATTCAGCACACTACCCATGGACTGGGTGGGTATTCAGCACACCGCCTGTGGACTGGCTGGGTATTCAGCACACTACCTGTGGACTGGGTGGGTATTCAGCACACTACCTGTGGACTGGGTGGGTATTCAGCACACTACCCGTGGACTGGGTGGGTATTCAGCACACTACCTGTGGACTGGGTGGGTATTCAGCACACTACCTGTGGACTGGGTGGGTATTCAGCACACTACCCGTGGACTGGGTGGGTATTCAGCACACTACCTGTGGACTGGTGGGTATTCAGCACACTACCTGTGGACTGGGTGGGTATTCAGCACACTACCCGTGGACTGGGTGGGTATTCAGCACACTACCCATGGACTGGGTGGGTATTCAGCACACTACCTGTGGACTTGGTGGGTATTCAGCACACTGTTATGGGCAGTTGTAAGCACAAACAGTTTTCTAAGCTAAGAACATGACATGATAGAAGCATAGTTAGGGTGGGGAGAAAGGGGCAGCTGCCTCAGGCTCTAGGTAACAGGGGGACATGACTGACAAGGTGGTTGTACAATGCCAGTATCCAGCTTCTGAATGCCAGTATCTCATGACTTCCAGAACTGACATGGTGATAGTGCAATTCCAGATCCAGTTTCTGAATGCCGGTATCAGATCTGTACCAGAATCAACATGGTTGAAGTGCAATGCCAGCAACTAGTTTCTGAAGGCTGGTACTGCATTACTACCAGGATCGACAAGGTGATAGTGCAATACTAGTGTCCATTCTCTGAATGCCAGTATCGTATTGCTACCAAGATCGACATAGTGGCAGTCCAATACCAGCATCCAGTTTCTCATTGCCAGTGTTACATTGCTACCATGATTGGCTTGGTGGTAGTGCAATACTGGATCCAGTTTCTGAATGCTGGTATCGCATTACTACTACAATCAATATAGTGGTAGTGCAATACCAGATCCAGTTTCTGAATGCTGGTATCACATTACTACCATGATTGATATGATGGTAGTCCAATACCAAATCCAGTTACTGAATGCTGGTATCACATTATTACCACAATTGATATAGTGGTAGTGCAATACCAGATCCAGTTTCTGAATGCTGGCATCACATTACTACCACGATTGATATAATGGTAGTCCAATACCAGTATCCAGATACTGAATGATAGTATCACATTACTACCAGAATCGGTATAGTGGTAGTGCAATACCAGATCCAGTTTCTGAATGCCGGTATCGCATTGCTACCATGATTGATATAATGGTAGTCCAATACCAGATCCAGTTACTGAATGCTGGTATCACATTACTGCAACAATCGATATAGTGGTAGTGTAATACCAGACCCAGTTTCTGAATGCTGGTATGGCATTACCACCCCAGTCACCATGTTGGTAGTATAATACTAGAATTAGTTTCTTAATACCAGTATTGCATTACTACCATAACTGACATGGTGGCAGTGCAATACCAGATCCTGTTTCTGAATGCCAGTAAACAGAAAACACTTACCTGACATAACACCTACATCCACACACGGCACCGCGCACCATCAAAACACAATCCCGGACATTATGCAGCGTAAGGTCATAACTGCGAATTTGACATATATTCGAGTTCGCGATTATGACCCTTCGCTATTTTTAATATTCGGCTTTATAGTCTCGAGATACTGAAATTCGACATTTCAGTAATATGAGGTTATAAAGTGTTTCCATATATATATCTACATATATTTATATAGAGTGTGTGTGTGTGTGTGTGTGTGTGTGTGTGTGTGTGTGTGTGTGTGTGTGTGTGTGTGTGTGTGTGTATATATATATATATATATATATAGAGAGAGAGAGAGAGATGTCTGTTTATATATTTGTGAAAAATATATATCTGTGTCTACAACAGATGCCTTCAACAAGCATTTATGTGGAATTATTGCCATCTATATAGAATGGTTTCTAAGGGAAGCCTCAAAAATGTAGGCATCATAATATACAAGTAACTAACAGACGGCAGGAGCAGTGTAATCAAGCACATATCGGACATAGGCCTAAAAAGTGATACAGCATGACAAATGTGACATGAAATAAGTGATTAATAGCTGCGTGGTGGGGAATGTCATACCTCTATCACATACTTGCATTCCAAAACATTTTCTGCAAAATAAACTTAAAAAAGCACAAGTTAAACAAATGCAAATTTTTGTGAACAACAAAAGCTATTAAAATTGTACAAACAGCAATGTTATCTGTAAGTATTCTTTATGGTGATAATAGGGCATTCAAAGTCTTTCAATAAATACTGTTATATATTATATTTTACACAAACACAGAAATATAATTTTTGTGAAACTTTTGCGGACAAATTGTCATATCTTGGAAGCTGTACAACCTAGATGTATATTGCTAAAACTTTTTTGTAAACCAGACATAATCTTTCACATGACAAGAAATCCCCCTTTCAGTGTATGTTTATTGAGATTATGAAAGCATAATTGCATAATTTGCAATATAAATAACGCCAAATGTCTTGCAAGATGTGTAACCTGCAGTGCAAATATCAATTATAGTTTTCTTAGCCAACATCTGAGGTTTCAGTTGATGCCATGCAATAGTTTGTAGGTAACGTGGTTTCCGAAGTATTAAGTACATATGGAAATGTTTATTTTCATAATTACTGAAAAGCACTGAGTAATATTTCCAGTACAGTGTGCTATAAGTGGACACTGACACTGTATTTTTCTGAATCCCACTGTTGGATTACCCACCATTATCCTGAATAACATGCAGGTCTCAGTTATAAAAATATCAGGTTAAATATGAAAATATGAATAATAAGTGGTGAACGATACGTCATTTGTCTACTTACTGTAAGATGTTGCAGATTTACAATCTTAGTGTCATTTTGTTAATAAGCCCTTGCCATAGTACTGCCTGTTATTAACTGGTAAGTCACTTATTTAAAGAAGCCAGACCCCAAAAATGGTTTGGACACCATAAAGAACTATGGGTGGTAACTGGAAATATACAAAAAGATGTTATAGGTTTGAATGAGATAAGTAAAAATACTTTGGTATCAAAATAGCTATATTATCTGCTGATTAGAGGCAGACATAGACAACTTTGTTAGTCTAGGAGGATGATGTTTTTACTATGACCAACACATCCTGGTTTCAATTAGCGACCCAGACACCTGTTAGAGATGGGAGCAGCAAGGTGGAATTCTGAGACCATGCATTCTCATCCTTCTTCAGATGAAGCATGGGGTGACATGCTAGTGTGAGGCAGGCCATTCTTGAATCTGCAGTGAAGCCTACAGTCATTCTCAGTGCCAGAGTAGTCACATGTGTAGTCACAACTTTAGAAGCGTGGTCTCACCTAAAGAGATTCTCATGCCTAACAACTCATAATAGTCTTCTGAATGATACTAGCAAAGAGGTACCCAGGCCTCCCAGTACTGGTTCAAGCCATCCTCTGTGAGCAGCGATTTTGGTTCCCAGTCTCTCTCTTATCCTGCACCCCATTTTCCCCAGTCCAACCCATCTGGTGACACTGTCCTGGGTGATTGTTTAAATACATTGGTGATGCTGTATAAATGTGGTACCATGGGCAAAAGAGCTCAGAATGACCATACTTTCACAGAGGTCATCTCAACTCATAGAACCAATCAGACTTACACAAGTTCAAAATTCTCCCAAAAGAACATATGTATGATGTAAGATATATTACCACAGTGAGAGACGAGCTGAGTTATAGAAATTACTATGTTTTTCAGTCTTAAATATTGCAGAGAGAAGACAGTGCAATATGGACACGTCTGGATATATATTCAGCTCATATCTGCTGCTGTACTGTAGTTTATGTGGTATGACCATATGCGTGCACAATACTGAATAATATAATGCTGTGTGTAGCAGAGAGTTAATATTTGCTCATACAAAGTAATACAATTACTGCGTACATGAGTTGACTCTAGCAATATAGTCACATACCACTCCTATGTAGTACAAGTAGCTGCATTAACCTGTATATCATACTATTATGATAACTTTGTCATGCTGATAAAATGTTGTTGCACATGTTACCATTAGGAGAGTACCCACTTACCCATGAATATTTGCTACATACTTGTAGAAAAGGTTATTTGATTACATAACATAAGACAAGCAATACTCAATGAAATCTCAGTAGCAGCATATTTGGTAAAATGAAGTTTATTTAGCAAACATTATATTTACACAAATAGTTTAGTAGCCACATATGTAATGAATATTCTGGATATGTAAAATTATACATTGATAATTAATAAGTTTCAGTGGTATTGGAAGATAAAATGCAATTTATTTCCCAAGTATTATGTGTAATGCGTATTCTGGATATGTAAAAATAATGCATTCCAGACCCTTCCTTTTTGTGAGTATGGTCTATTAGTAAATAATTAGTGTAGTGCGGTGTTTCGGGCACTCTGTTATTCTTTATTATGCATTGGGTTGGTATATCATAATGATGCATTTATACTGATGTTGTTTGATGTGTGTAGTTGCCAGCAACCTTACATTTGATCAGTGTGTCTCCACGGGTCTATATTAAAAACACGAATGTTTACTTACCCGAACACCTAAACGCCGACAAATATTCCACAAACTGCAAATACACCGAACACCTTAAACCGCGAAATTCAAACACTTGAAATGTCATAGTTGTCCCATCTCACCGCCCGCTACATACTACCTACACAAACAAACTAAATAAACCACATACATACACTAACCAAAACCCTACTTCTAACCCTAAACTAAATCCTACTTCTAAACCTACACTAAATCTTGCATATACCACCATGTATGCACATAACGTAACCCGCACCCTAACCCTAAGGTCCGTAACTATCACACACTTACCTTAAAAAGCTATACCCAAACAAACTAAATCATCCACACACATACACTTAATAAAACCTTACTTCTAACCCTACACTAAATCTAACATACATTATCATCTATGCACTTACCTTAACCCGCACCCTAACCCTAAGACCCGTAACTATCGCACACTTACCTTACGGAGCTATACCGCAGAAGGGCCAACCATGACAATTCGACATTTCAGATTTTGCACTTCAGGACGATCGATGTTTTCGTGGTTCAATGAAGATGTGTTGGCATTTAAGTATTCGGGTAAGTAAATGTTCGTGTTTTTAATATAGACCTGTCTCCACAATGGTAAGGGAGGCTTCTACATTGCTCACCTCATAAGCAAGGGCATAGCTTCCAGAACAAAAGAGGTTATAACCCCCCTGTAATCTTTCCTCCTCAGGCCAATAATAGAGTACAGTGGCTCCTTTCATATGTACCTAAACAGGCACCTGCAGCAACTGGAGACACCTCAAAGATTCCTCAAAAAGAAAATTCAGTGTCTTCAGCACCTGGCTCCAGAAATATGGTCTCAATCTGAATGCCAAAAAATGCATCATCATCCCCTTTAGGGAGAGTGACATCCCCACAAATTATCACATTGATAACAAAGTCCTAAGCATGCATCAGTCATGAGGGCATCCAGGTTGATTGTAATATTTCATGATAAAACAGACCTTGATAGCACTTTTACAAAGTATACAGTATTAGCCAAATAATTGCTCAGACATATAACAGTATTTAGCAAGCTTTATTGACCCTGCTGTTAAGTAGCTGATGTTAACAGAACTTTACAGATTATGGATATGTTCATAGTAATTCGACTAATAACTGAGTTCTTTACAGCTATGCTCAAAATATGTGTTAATATAAATTAGTGGAATATGCTTCTAAATAAATGCTACAGTTAGATTAAAGCAAGATAACAGTTTCAAATATGCGGCCCCTCTCTGGATCTGAACACACGTCATGCCAACACAAAGACATGCTGGCCTGTTTCCTCACTAGGGAAGTGAACAGCCAGCACACATTATGCTCAAACAAAAAGGTACTGCCTAGAAACCCTGTTAGAATGTCAGTGTTAGAGCATTACAGCTTACGAGCATATTCGTTGGACTTCAATGACTAATGCAGTTATTTGTAAACATGCACAACAGAAACATTAATATCATGTTTTGGAATATGCTTCAAAGAAATGCTACGGGTGAATTAAACCAAGGTTACGGTTACAGATATAGGTTTCCCCAAGTGGATTGGAACCCTCAACATACCAAAAGTTAGACATGTGAGAAGACTGCCTTACAAGCTGAGCTAATCGTCAGCAAGGACTTCATTTGAGAAAACAGGCACTGCAGGTGTTTATTAGAAGTTCTGCAGAGAACAGATGAATATGGAAACTGTAAAAACATACTGGACATTTTATTGTACAGAAATAACAGTTACCAACACATAACTAAAAACATATGTGTAAGCAGATGGCTAGGCATTCCTTTATAGTTTAAATAAATGTGTCTGTGTACTTTTTTATGAGGAATGAATTAATGAAGTTATGCATGTGCTTTTATTCCAACATATAACTGTGCAGTAGGTAATAATGTGGTAGTATAATGGAAAACTACAAAGTGCGCAGTCATCCGTGGCCTAGTTGCTATAGGTGTCATTGATGCACAATGATAGAGGCTATGTGAAATTATGTCATTAGATGTTGTACAACATATGTACATCTACAAAGGTCATAATTATAGATATTATACACATTATAAAATAAATTAACAAGATGGGATTTGAACCCACAGTTATCAGAACAGTATTTACAAAGTCCATGGGGCAGGAAGCTATCTGTAAAATTCACAGGAATGGTCAGTTATGCATAGAATATTGACACTTTTGTAGGGATCTACGGGCTACCTCCACACCTTGGTGACTGTCTGTCATAGATCCTCCATGTCACACTGATGCAGGTTGTCATAGTGATCAGTGCAGTAGGTCCTTGTCCTCCCTTGGTGCTCCCTCATCCTCTGTTCCAATCTTGCATGCACAGTCGACATCTGGGTCATCTCCTTGGTAGTCCAGTTGGGTGCATGGACATGTCGCAGCCTCCTCAAAGTATCCATCATGATCCTGTAGTTGAAGAAGTCTGGAAAATACAAACATACAGAAATGCTCACTGAGGTACCACTCAGTTTGCAGTTAGCACAGGTCTGATCAGTAAATGCATCAAAATCAATATTTGAAAGTGGTACTGATGCCATGTTATCAGATCATTGGAAGATAATAGGCATGTGCCACATGTGGTACTATTTACTGATACCTATTGGGTGTTTATGCAGTACACCCGGGTGTTTCTGTGCATGATGCCAATTTACATGGAAGTGCACAAATCAGATTCCAGACACTTGAATTTTAATGAACCTCATTAATTCTGTATGGCGCAAATGGTTCTTAAAGCTAGGTGCACATTAGGTGCACTTTGATTCTATGATTTGGAGTGAGAGATACATTAGCAATTGGTAGCATTTCTGATTTGGTGATTTGTATGGTCAGTCGTTTCCAAAGGTGCCTGTTTAAATTAATTGTTACTCAAAATGTTATCTTTAACAGAGGTTGTTATAAGTTACTGGAGTGATGTCATTTTGAACTTTATGCAAACAGGTGTTGCTATTTTAAACAAGTGATTTCAGTCCCATATGCAGTTGTATAGACAGACTTACATTGCAAATGTTAACAGCAAATGAGGGCTGATTTATGGCTCATTTGCAATTCTTACAGGTAATTCCTTGCACTCTTTTGAGTAACTACGGAAACCTATAAATTCAAACACTAGCCATATCTAGTATGTGATGTTGATATTACAGGTATTTCTTAATTCATGTTTCCTAACAAAACTGTTAAAAGCATGTGCCATTGCTGTTACAGATATTTCTTCAATGATGCTTCTTAACTCATTAACTCTGAGTACTGCATGACACCTCTGCGCTTAAAACCGAGCACTCTCTGAGGCCCTAGGATTTGTATGCTGTTACGTCCGAGTGCTTTCCACAAGCGTAAGTAAATCTATACTTGTGTTTTAGCTTCACTGTTAAAAAATAAGTTGAAAAAGTACCTAAACTTTATTAGTTACCTTCTCAACTTATTTTTCAGTGTGGGGTTGCTAGATGGTCATATTTGAATTTTTTGAGAAAATCGGCTTGCAGTGCACCCTGCATCTTGTTGCAATCACAACAAGCCAATTCTATATGCTCATTCCAGGACTAAAATCTCAGGTCATTTGCCATTTTTTATTTATTTATTTTTTGCAGGACACAGGTTGCCTAGGATGTATTTGGGGCTCATATGTTGCAATGGTATGTGATATCAGGGTAATACCAGTGACTGTCACCTATGCGTCTCATTTTCTCAATAACAGATGTGAGATCTGACTGCCTTTGAACAAAGTCTGGATGGATTAAATCGTAAAGTGGGTGACACACAGGTGGCTGAAGTTCATAGGTTCATAGGTTCATAGGTAGGTACTAGGCTATTGGCCCAAGGGCCTACGTAAGCCTAGCCAACAAGATTCCCTGGCTTATGCCACCCAAGAAAGTTATTTTCCTGTGACACTGTCGAGCAGCGACACATAACTGATCCTCAGGGTGTTTTTCCTAATTCCCATCCACCCATTAAGATTTTTCTTGAAGAGTGCTAATGAAGAACTTGCTTGACATAGATGGGTAGCCTGTTCCAGAGTATGGGTAGTCTCTGGGACAGGAATCTATCCCTCCAGCATGTCCTGTTTATTGTGGTGACAAGGTTTAGGTCCCTAGAGCATGTAGCTCGGAGGGATTGGGATTTCTTTAGGTGTAGCATGTCCAACAGCTCTGGGTTTAACATCACTTTATATGTTAGGCAGAGATCACCATGGAGTAGGTGATATGCTATGGACTAAAGCTGGAGTTTTTTGAGACGGTCAGTGTAGGGCATTTGTTTGAGTCCAGTAATCCTCTCTGTGAAGTACTTCTTTGGCCTTTCCAGCTGCTGCAGATGTCTTGTGAGGTACATTCCAAAAGGGGCATTGTACTCTATAATGGGTCTAATGAGTGTCGAGTAGAGGGGAACAATGACGTCTTTTTTCCTGAATGCGAACCCATTTATGATTAGGTGTGCCATGTAGAAGGACTTCCTGACTACTGTGGCGATGTGACTATCAAAGGAGAGACTACTGTC
This sequence comes from Protopterus annectens, assembly GCF_019279795.1. Taxonomy (NCBI): domain Eukaryota; kingdom Metazoa; phylum Chordata; order Ceratodontiformes; family Protopteridae; genus Protopterus; species Protopterus annectens. The sequence continues at coordinate 1,639,260,553 of NC_056744.1, read as the reverse complement.
CACCTGGGTCCCAAGGTCTCTTATCATACATTTGGTGTTAAGTAGATTGCTGCCTATGTGGTAGTTCATAGGTACAGAGTTTTTACCAGAGGGGATGACACTGCACTTTTTGGCATTGAGCTTGAGGCCATGGCTCGGACACCAGGCATCTGTCTCTGTGAGGCCCTTCTGTAGGATGCCCACATCATTTGGGGACTTGACTATGGCTTCTAATTTGCAGTCATCTGCAAGCTTCATTAGCCAGAGGCCTTCTGTGTTAGCCTGTACTTCAGAGAAGTAGATACCAAACAGGAGAGGTCCTCGGACTGAACCTTGTGGTACTCCAGTTGTCACTGGATTGAGGTCAGATTTGGAGTCTGTAACTTTTACAGTGTGGGTTCTGTCAGTGAGCCAGTTGGCAACCCATCTTGTGATGTAGGGATTTATACCTAGTTTAGTGAGTTTAGCTATAATTCCAGAATGGGGGATGGTGTCAAAAGCCTTGCTGAGGTCAAGATAGGCTGTGTGAACCACTTTACCCTCATCTACGGCTTTGGTGACTGCCTCAAAGAAGTTGATCAGGTTCAGGAGGCATGATCTGCCTTTCATAAATCTGAACTGGGTGGGATCCAGAGTTTGGAGGTTACCAATGTCTTGTTTATGAGTTCCATGATGCAGATCAGGCTCGTCAGGCTAATAGGGGTGATAGTTTTCGGGATCAGTGGTGGCTCCCCCTTTGTGGAGTGGGATAACTGTTGCTGTGCACCATTCAGTGGGCACAAAGCCTGATGCGAGGCTATTATTGAACATGGTGCTTAGGTGGGGAGCCAGTTCATTCTGAAGTTTGTGTAAAACGCAGCCTGGGATGTTGTCCGGTCCAATGGATGCTGTGTTTTTGGCTTTAGAGAGTGCAGCTTTTATCTGCATAGTTGTGACTACAGGGACTCTGTATTCTTCCTGTATAGATATGGGTCCTTTAGGGGGTGAGGGAGGGGTAAAGGTAGCACTAAACCTATCTGCCAGGATGTTGGCAATATCAGTTGGTTCAGTAATTTTCGTGCCATTGTGCTGTCACTCAGAGCAGATCTGGGTGTTGCCATAGAGATTCTTGACATAGCTATAGAATGCTTTGTGGTTGTCTTTAGAAATAGTGGCATTTTTTTTGTTGCTAGCTTTGGAGGATCTTATAAGGGATCTCAGCTTCTTACTGAGGCTGACCAGGGAGCTCCTCCACTCACGGGATTTTACTCTCTTCTGCAACAGTTTCTTCCTTCTGTTGTACAGTTTATTAATGGCAGGGGACCACCAAATTGGCTTCCTTTTTTTGGAGGATAGTGTCTTGGTTCTGTTTGATATAGCACGATCCATGCACTCATGTAAGTGCTTATAGAGTACATTTGTATAGGATTCAGCAGTTGTAACTGCATTGTCCATCTGCATGAGTGGCATGAAGTTCACCACTTCTGTCTTAAGCAGCATGAAGTTGGCTTTGGAGAATTGTTTTACCATGGTTTCCTTAATGGGGGGTGGGGGCAGGATGTGAATATCAAGGGTGATTAGCTTTATGGTCAGATCGGACCAACAAGGAGTTGGCTTCAGATGTGGAACACCGGTCAGTCATGTTGGCAATGACTAGGTCTAGGATATTGTTGCCCCTGGTGGGGGTGTGGATAAGTTGATCCAGGGCATTGGAGTTTATGATTTCCAGAAAACTTTGAGCTAAGGAGTTGGTACACGAGTAGTTTTCCCAGTTAATGGTGGGGTAGTTGATGTCACCCATTATTAGGGTGTTTGGTTGAACCCTAATATTTTCCAGTACATCAAGAAAAGAGGAGTGGGAATCCTGGGGCATGGTGGGGGATCTGTAGCAAGCTACAATTTGGATTGCAGTTTTGCCCAGAGTTAGTTGCACTTGGATAACCTCAGATGCATTATGCTGAGCAACTAGCCTGGAGGTGTGGATATCCTTAATGAATATGGACACACCTCTGCCTTTGGTGTTTTGGTCCAGGTTACATGGCCAAAAAGTGTGGTATGAGTTATAGCCTGGTATTGCAGGGGTGCTCTCTGGAGCCTTGAACCAGGTCGCAGTCACTGCACAGATATTGATGTTCTCCATTTTAAGAAGTGCCTTGAGTGAGTACATTTTGAGATTTAGACTTGTAGCATTGAGTAGCATTACCCTCAGTTTTTGCTTGCCTGTTCCTGTTATGGTGGTGAATTTGTCATTTGAACCTTGCCTATAAAAGGAACTATAGGGGCGGCAAGAGCCTTAGCCAGTATCTGGAATCCCAGGGGGTGACAGGTGCAGGTTAAACCTTGCGAAGTTAATGGGGATGCATGCCATGGTAAGACCCTCACACTCTACATGTCTTTCCCCAGAGACACTCGGTAGTGGTGGTATAACAACTGTAATTGTTACAAAGGTTCAAAAACTTGGAGTTATTGTTTATAACAAACTAATACTGTGGACTAGGTGTCAGTTGAACCAAAGTTATTATCGATTCACTTTAATAATATCTGTAATCTTTCATATATTAACAATGACTTTTTCATGTGTGAGAGACTGAGAGAGAGTGAGAGCGATCAAGTGATCTTGTGTGAGTGAATGCATGTATGAAAGCAGAAGAGGCTGCGTGTGTGAAACTGAGAGAGAGAGCGAGCAATTGAGTGATCTTGTGTGAGTGAATGTGTGCATGAAAATAGAAGAGACTGTGTGTGTGTGAGAGAGTGAAGAGTGAGAGCGAGCAATCCCCCGGCAGGAGTTAAAATAAAGCAAAGGTCCTGTTTTCCTCTTGTAAAAGAGCAGCCATCATTTGTGTGGATTCTCGAATCATTCACATCAACTGTGCAATGTACAACACTAAATATAAAACTGGAGAGTTAGACAAAAAATGTATAATGTGTAGTAGAGGGCTGAAAATACAAGAGATCTTTTCCCAGAAAATACCACATTTTTTTCCAGTGGTTTCAGACTTGTGTGTAAATATATTGTGAACTGGTGCACACAAACAGCAACACTGTTTCAAAATGACTACTGTAGAAAGTAAAATGAAAACCATCAATAATACTAAAATCGATCCATAAAGAAATAGATTATCAGAAGAAGATGCCCAGCGGTGTGACTAACCTGACTACTACTCACAGATGGAATGGTGACCACTCTAACCTATATAGGAGACGATGAGATGATAACAATGCCAAAAATGAAAGTATGATCAGAAGGGCCCATGCAGGGACTTCCCGACAGGCAACCATTACAGATGACCACAGTAGAATGTTTAAACATGTAATGAACACATCAGCCCTTTTTATCCATTAACTGTGAATCTTTGTGTAAGTGCCTTAATGCTAGATAACTTTCACATTACTGCTCCCAGTTACTGGGTAAAGGACACTTCCTCTATATTTGCCTTAGTAATTTGACATAAAAAGGTAGAATATATGTGTGTGTGTGTGTGTGTGTGTGTGTGTGTGTGTGTGTGTGTGTGTGTGTGTGTGCGGGTGTGTGTAACAGTGTGTGTCTGCAAATGTGTGTGTGTCAGCATGTTTTTGTGTGTAGGTGTGTGTGTGTGTGTGTGTGTGTGTGTGTGTGTGTGTGTGTGTGTGTGTGTGTATGTAAAACTGTGTGTGTGTGTGTGTGTGTGTGTGTGTGTGTGTGTGTATGTGTGTGTCTGCATGCGTGTGTGTCTGCATGTGTGTGTAACTGTGTGTCCGCATGTGTGTGTAACTGTGTGTGTGTGTGTGTGTGTGTGTGTGTGTGTGTGTGTGTGTGTGTGTGTGTGTGTGTAAAACTGTGTGCATCTGTGTGTGTGTGTGTGTGTGTGTGTGTGTGTGTGTGTGTGTGTGTGTGTGTGTGTGTGTGTGTGTGTGTGCGTGTGTGTACGTGTGTGTGCGTGTGTGTGTGTATGTGTATGTTTCCAGATAGACTGGCATCCCCTATGAGTGTGGAGATAGGGTCTTGCTTCCCTAAAGTTCTGAACTGAGTAAAGCAGATAAGCGGAGAATGAACAAAAAGAAATGATGAGTAAGTGAATGAAAGAATGCTACTTACTTCACATTTTGAATCTTGATGGCTGACATATTGTAGTAACTCCTGCTATTGTTAGGCTGTCTAATGATTTATTTTTTATTTTTCACTACATGTCCTGCATCCCTGTACTTACTAAGGATCTTATCCACCATCATTATCTGATCCACAAGTATAGACTGCCTACTGATGTTACTGGCACTTTGTTTGGGGTGCCACATGCTCTTGGTGGTGACAATTTTCACTAGTCTGTTAACTGTGACTGTTCTGTTAACTAACAATCTTGCACTCTATCCTTCATGAAGGGTTATGTCAGACTAAGCTGATGAAATTACTTCACTGGTAGATGGATGCAGTTATTGATACGACTTACTTTGACTTCAGCAAGGCATTTGTAATGATGTGTAATGATGCAGATCGCAAAACAATAGCTTGGGTAAACAGTTTAGATGCATAGAATAGCTCACAGAGTGAAGGTAGACCTGGGGTCCCATATGATCAATGCTGGAACTAATTTAATTTAATTGTTATGTCAGTGACACTATAGCAGAGCTAGAGAGGTTAAGGGTACCACTGCAAATAAAATGATTATGAATATAATTTCAAACAAAGAAGTCTATAAAAACAGTGCCCAAAAGCTTTAAATTTGCATTTTCTGTAGGATAAAGCACATGAATCCCCAATTAAATATGAGGTCACTGCCTTTTGAAGAAAAGATGATTTCTCATGTACAGTGCAATCTCATTTGAAATGGCCATTTTCAAACAAGTGTGCATTTTGGGTATTGTCCTTAACCTTATCTTCTACTCCCAGGCTCCGTACAAAATGGTGTCTCTTTGTAGAGGAAACCAAGATACACAACATAGTAGCAATACAGGAAGGAAGGAAGGAAGAAAGGATGAGGCAGGATTAGAAAAAGAATTTGACAAAACCGCACAAAATATCTAATCCATTGCAGTTCAGACTTATTGCAATGGAAAACAAAGTAATGCACCCTGTTAGGAAATTTCTAGAAAGAGATTATACAGTAGTTGTGAAGTGCTGTCAATATTATGCAGTTACATAAACGGAGTCCTTGAGATACATATTTCAGAAGATTTCAACAGAAGTCAATAAGAAAAATAAATAGAGTGTCTGGATGCATGCGGAGATGCACTGTTAATAGCAAGAGGGAAGTTATAATTATACCATACAAGCGATTGGTGCAAACCTATCTTTTAGTACTGCTTGCAGTTTTACAGGCCCCATCTATAAGGATATAACATGGACTGAGTCTGTTTATTATAGGGCTACCACAATGCATAGGATCTGCATCAGTAGGCCCCGTGCGGAGATGCTAATGGAAGTTAGCGTGTATACAGCTTAGAAATTCAAGAGGGACAAGAAAGAGACATTCAGGTATGCAAGAGAATTAATTCTGGCATGGATCAACCATATGATTTGGACCATATTTCTGCCTTTATGATTCATAAAAGTTTGGGTGAGAGGAAGGTGAGAGGAAGGCATGGATCAACCAGATAGCTTACGTATTTCTGACTTTGTTATTTGGGTGTACAATTTAGGTGAGAAGAAGGGCTTAGTAATATAAATGTTCCACTAATTTTACTGAGAGATGGTAATGACACAGTCTGCCATTACACCTGCACAAGGAATGTAATGAATGTCTGCTGAACAGGTTATGAGCAACAATTATCACCTTTGTCTGAACATGCAGAACCTTTTAGTAATGAAATGTAAGTCATTATCACATTATTACAATATGTGCAGTGACAGTATAACACTGAGTCATTATCACCTGTCAGGTAAAACTCTCAGCAGCTGCCACTGTTATTCACATCACTAAAAGTCGTCATCACATTGGTGAATGCACATACCAGATTTTGGGTTTTGTATATTTGCAGTCATGTAGAAGTTTTTCTCCCCTATTTCTTTATTTTTTTCCCCCCAATTCCTTGTACTGTAAGATACAGAAGAAGGTATCCATTGTGGTTATTTGGTTCATATTTTTGTGAATTTCTGCAACTGAATATTGTACCACATAATACATTCGGGTCTATATTGAATAATCGAAAAGTGAATTCACCAAACGGTATTTACATTGAAAATACAGTTCAGTGAATTTGCTCTTGTGCGGGGCTGCGGCCCCCACACCCCTTGCTAAGTATATATACCAACTCCGAGATTGCACTACAATGAGTAAAGGGCAAATTTTCCAGTATTCACTGTACTGCGATCTCACTATTAACAGTTAGCTGAATGGTATTTTCGATGTAAATCCCGTTCGGTGAATTATCTTTTCGATTATTCAATATAGACCCATACATTCCTGTATCACACATTCAGCATATAGTTTTCTGCTATGTACAGGTATTACAGTTTGTTTGTGAATCAGGTTATGAAATTTAATATTTTTTTTCATATTTTGGTGAATAACTCTGCTAGGAAAGATACCAACATGTTGAACGAGACATACTTTTTGAAGACATTATTAGTACTTACAAGATGGTAGAAAAACTATATCTGTATGCTGCACACATGCACAGATATCACAGTTTGTTTATGACTTAAGTTATGAAAAATTATGATATGTTTTCATATTTTGGTGAATAACTGCAGTAGGGAACATGTCAACAAGCTAAGTAAAACTTTATTTCAAAGATGGTATAAGTACTTATAAGATGGTAAAAGAACTGTATCTGTACACTGTATACATGCACAGATATCACGGTTTGTTTATGACTTGGGCTATGCAAATTATCATATTTTTCATATTTTGATAAATAACTCTGTCAGGAAAGATAGCAAGGTGATGAGGGAGGTATCCTTTTGAAGCCACTATCAAAAGATACAACTTCATGTAATAGTATGAAGTTACAGCATCATCCATGGACAGATATCACCGTCTGTTTGCTTGTAGGATTATGAAAATTAATATTTGTGGCATATTTCTATGAATATGCATAAAAGCAAGTAAGCCAAGGTCAGCGGTAAAGTGTAACATTCACAACAGAACAAGCAAACATCAGTTTCTGCAAAAATTTGCTACTCATCTATGAGGACATGATTCAAATACTTGGCTTATTTGTCCCATTATGTAAATTAGGATATTGCTTACTTATTATGCCCATATCTTTGCGAGGGAACATGGTGATGACACACACATGATGTATCATTTTGAAGCTGACATTGAGCCACACAACTTGTTTGCTGATATGTAGTCTGTTACAGATGATGAGATATTATGCTTTAACTGCCAGATTATGAGAAATATAATATTAATCATATTTCTGCAAATATTTCAGCAAAGAAGCATCACACAGTAATAGTTAAGGTATCATTTTAAAGCTGACAATCACACAAACAAATTAATTACAAATTGTACTAGTCTACATGATATGTTCACCAAGATATTGTGATTTGTTTTACCAAAAAGGTTAAAAAAATATGCATAACATCAACTTTCATTGGCAAATATTTAATAATGACATGGATACACACTATCAACTTTTACACCATTGGAAAGATCAGTGTCTACTGAACAACTTTCACATTCACATCTTTAGTCTACCAGTGTATTATCTGAAAATGAGCTCAGGCTACACTATTGTTCCTGTGGTTGAAGTAAGCAGGCAGCATTTTTGCGCTGCTCCGGAGTGAATGAGTTAACCAAAGTGTTCTCACTACTGGATCAATATACTAAGGATCTGTACTATCTGTGGCTTGCCTATGGATCCTGAGGTATTCAGATACTTTCTGTAAGTTCTTCAATTGCTACTTGCTGTATGTTGTCTTTGGGCCTCCATTTAGCATATATGTAGTGTGAGTGGTTCTAATCCCACTAATGAATTCTAAAGATGTTTCAAGTTATGCTGCTTTTGCAAATGTTATGTATGAAGGCATTCTTGTTACTTTTTATATGTCACTTTAGTATTTATCATAGGCAGTGTTATACAAACCTTTGCACTGCACAGGAATGCATACTGCTTATGTTGAAATATGCTGTTCACAAATTCAGATGCATAAATGGGCTCAGATAGGAATATTATCATTTACATATCACTGTCTTTCAGATGGCCAACCGTCCTAGGGGTGACAACTTACCCCCAAGAAGATGGTATCAATATTGATGCTATCCAGCAACATGGACATAGACTTCTAGGCCAGTCAGGTGATATGGATTTGGAGACATGAAATCTGGACCAGCCTCACTAATATGATCAATGCAGCTGAAAGTCTCAGCCAATCCTATGATGGATGACTGTAGATGATGCTGCTCGGACATGATCCTTCATTCAGTCAACAGAGTGAGATGTTATGAGAGATCGAGAGATGCCACCGGTGGTGAACCACTATTGACCCCCTCCCCTAATTTTTGGCTTCACTGCATACAGCAAGAGGAGACTGACACACCCCAGGAGTAGGATTGAAGCTGGAGCTCCCAGCTGAACATGTATGTCTTTCTTTCCATTACATGGCTGTATATTGAAGCAATAACTGCATGTTGCTGTAGCATGCACATTCATGTATTGTTGTTTTTGATTTGCAGCAGCAGAGCTGAGTCATGCACACACAACCACACAGGTTAAGGGTGACAAACTTAAGTCTAATGCTATGCATCGATACAAATGAAGTACAGACAATGCATTCCAAACAGCATTTGTAATGTTGTTTACATTAATATTCACAGGTCCATCTACTTCATGACTAAACCAGGAATCAGCATCTTTATATTGTTACTGTGACCACTACTTTGTCATTGCCTCAGCCTCATTTCATGGCACTGCTGTTTACTGTCATATTGTTATTTATCTGACATTGTACACTACAGGTACATCTAGTGGAGGCCCAAGCTGTGCAGGATCTAGTGCAGACAGATCAGGTATGTTACAGCAGCATTTTAACAGCTTGCAGCAATCTGTAGCACACATGTGATACATGTAACCACAAACGGATGCTAGAGTGGAAAAGGCACAAGAAATAATAAATGAAAAAATCCACTCTGGAGCCGATGTGATACATGACATGTATGTCAATATTTGCCAACATGGGCCCATCTGGCATACACTTGCAATGTCCATCACGTGAGTATTTGCAGCTCATGTTACTGTGTTGTATATGTGATGCTGTCAGTATTGTTTTTGCCAAATACATGACTGTATTGTCTTTCTCTGCTTTCCTACTGCAGGATCCACAGAACAACCCACATCTCTCCACAGCAAGAATGTGTCAGTGGTTTGGTGGTAACTATGTTTCATGCCCTGTCATTTCTGTTAATCATGTAATTGTCGTCCATTAATGCCATGTCCTTCTTCCAATTCCTTGGCCAGTCCTCATCAATATCGAGTGCACATACAAGTGGCATTTGTATGTCACACCTTCTGTATGTTTTAACTCTGTTCACTTGGTTAATGGTGTCAGTGATGTGATCACTAATGCTGTTTTTCCCTATAATAGTTGATGTTCTTCCCTCTTTCATAGCACCATTTTTTCATGAGGTGTTGTCAGGTGTGTGATTTTTTTGCATTCCTTAAATATGCCATGTATGTTGGCCTTGTAACCAAATTGAATATTTCATATAAGTACATGCCTTGAAACATACATTCGGCAGACCTCATGTAAAGTCATTATTATTTGTAACATTGCAGTAATATATATATGTCATATGTCTTTGATGATATCCATCATGTGATATACTCACATTGTTCTGATATATGTCTTTGTATCTTATAGCACATTGACTATCTGTATTATGTATCAGTCCATCCGGCGATCATGATGTGGTTCAAGATGTCTCTCAGCATGGTATTTTGACCCCTGGCACACAGGATCTTGAGGTGTTTGCACAGTCCACTCATGAGGTTGACAGTGATGTTGCTGCACCTGTAGTCTCAGATGTGGAGGCCAACTTGTCTAGACATTCAGAGGATAGTGGCACAGTGGATGTTGAACAGGGTGAGGCCATTGACCTACAGACCCCAGTTGAGAATGTTGCTAATGGTAGTTCCACACAGCAACCAGAAACAGGGCATTGTGTTAAAAGTAGGTGAGCAGATGTTGTGCATAGTCAGGTGTCAGAGGGTGTCCATCTCCTGCTGCAGGTAAATAAATGGCCATAGCAGTGGCATTAGTCAGATGCCCATGCACTTGCCCTTGCCACAGATCATGTGGGACACCAGCTACATGTCATGCATGAAAGACAGAAGCACATACCTGGTACGATTATGGCTACATTGGCTGCTCAGAATGGCAGTCTGCTAGCCATGGCATGGTCAGTAGAAACTCTGGCCTCTATGGTACTGCAGCAATGTTATACTGCCAATATGATTTTGTGTTCCATGGCTGTGGTCAGTAGATTGCAACATGGGAGAGGCAGGCAACCTGTCCACAGAAGCACGATTGGCCATCAAGAACCACTGTGTGTGGTCCATCATGCATAGAGTTCAACTGCTGACCATCTGCTATGGACCCACCATCACATGACCTTCAACTTGCAGTCATTCTCCTTCACCTCAACATGGTGTTGTCACCCCATCCATTGCCTCTGTGGAACAAACAGGACAACATGTTTCTCTACATGGTTGGGCAGAGAGGACTGTGTTGTGAGACATCAGTGAGGTCACTCTAGACTGTGTTAGTGTACATACAACAGTGTAGTACACATAGCTGGCTCATATTATTGAATTACCGCTTTATCTTTGTAATTTTGCCAAGTCTTTTGGGTTTCTAATATCATGACAGGAATGGACCCCATTGCTAAGTCAAAGAATGATTAAAGTTCTTGTAATTAGTATTGTTTCAGTCCTTGATGTTAGCCAGAAGTGCCCAGTGATGACTTCTTCTGCAATTCATATGGAGTTACATGCATCAGTAACATATCTAAGTACGATTGTAAATTATTTTTTATAAGACTCGTTGCTCTTTCTACTATTGGAACTGCCTGGGCATACTTTTTCAACATTTCCCTCATTTCTGCCTACAAATCCTGGTATTTTATAACTTTGTGTCTCTCTGTATGTAAGATAATGTAGTCACAGGATGTAGCACTTTCAATGATCAATGCTACTTTTGTCTTCTTTTCATGGACTACTATAGCTGGTTTTCTTGCATCTATTTTTTGAACTGTTGGTAATAGGTGATCTCATGTGATATAAATTTCATTATTTTCTATAATGTTTTCTGACTCATGTTTCCAATGTTTTTCAGCTACTTCAATATTATAATGTTTACACAATCCCCAGTGCAACATTCTTTCCACATTATTATGCCTTTCAGTATACAGTCCTTCTGCCATTAGTATGTCACAACCAGCAACAAGATGTGCAACTGTTTCCAATTCTGTTTTCAAAAACCTACATTTGTCTGTTTCTCCTACATGTTCAATGGACTTTGCAAACCAGTGTAAGTGTAGCCCACTATCGTGGGCCACCAATATTAACCTTTTGTCTTTTGGTTTAAATTTACCTCTTCTTAACCATTCCTGCATTTGATCCTGATCAACATGAGGTTGTTCCAAGAGTTTTCTGCACTTGCAACTATATTTGTGCATTTTCAACATTTCTTGCCTTCTCATTTGATCCTTCACCTTACATTCTTTCTTTTATTTTTTGGCACATTTAGTTGCTACCTGATTTTTATCTACTTCTGGTTTGATTTCCATTCCCACTTGAGACAAATATGCTTCTGCTTAACTAAGCAGGGAAGTCATTGTAGACTTATTCTCCTCATGGTTTAAAACTTTAACTACATTTAGGTCTTGTGAAGTCAGCAGATATGTATGCAGGCCTATGATTGCAGATCCATACATGTAATCAGTTTTGAGGATGCCCATACCTCCTTCAGAACTGGAAATATATTGTTTTGGTATACACTAACCCCCCAGATTCAGCAAGCCCTGCACAGTGTGCAGGAACAGTGCAGGAGCTCCAGGAGGCAATATGTTCCCCGTGTGTTCCAGGAATAAGCTGCAGGGACATGCACGAGTGCTCCTGCACTATTCCTGCATGGACGCAGCTCCTGTATGCAAATTACCCAATTTGCAGGTGAAAAAACATGCAAATGAGGTGAATTTGTGATCCAGGAAACTAGCAGCCGGCCGTGCAGGACTAGTGTAATCTGCAGAAATGTATTCGGTTAGTAACTGAGTACATTTCTGCAAACTACAAAATGGAGCCATGACAGCTCCAAATAAAGGGTGTATATAACATGTAAAGCATGACAATGGCCAAATATATGACCATTGGCATGGAAAACAGTTTAAAAAAAATAATAACTTTTATTTTTTTTTAGCCAATTTTGGCAGTTTAAGCGTAGGACAGTGGCACACCAACGTGATTGGGCCGTAAATATAAAAAGTAACCTGAAATAAGCATTCTAACCAAAATCACTATTTTGCCATTATACTCAATGGCAGGCAGAAGACAACATGGCCAGTGAATAGTGGTTGCTAAGGGGGGAGGCTCAGTGTGGGACCTGTAACTATGCATTAGCAGGCAATCTTATGCAAATGAGGGGAATGATACTGAATCCCAGATTTCTCCCCAATGCTAGCCAGCACCCAACAGTGTAAGTGCAGGAATAGCTTGGTTCAAGCTGACATCATAGGGGTGTGTGTCAGGCATACTGTAAGTGGATTGGAGCCCTGTGGCTCGGGTTTGCCCTTAGCTCAGCAGAGCTAAGCAAGGGGGTGTATCTGAGGCTGCCAAGCACTCTTTACATTTCCTAAGTGGGTGTGCACGCCACGCACTGGGTTTTAAAGAAAAAAAAAAGTAAACCAGAAAATAGCAGCTGTGTGCACATTTGAGCACTGTGTTTGTGTGGCGCACCTCTGGGCTTAAACAGGAAGGCAATGGAAATGGAAAACAGCAATAGGAAGGCAATCAAGGGGAACTAGCATAGCTGGCAGGAGAAATGTATCAGAATCAGCCAATTACACAGGTAGCAGCCCAACCCAGAACACTACTATAAACTATGGAAACACCTTTCCCTCTATTTTTTCCCACATACTCTACACCACCGGTGTGTACAAGTGGGGAAGTTTTAACAAACAAAAGCAACAAAATGATAGGGGCTGCAGCAGCTATCATACATCAACATGTGGAAGAGGCTGAGAGTGGTGAGGATGAGAATGCTGTCAACCAACCCACAGTGAGGAGATGGAGAAGAGTGTACAGACCCAGGGTAACCTACCAGGGGCTGCATGAGTTGGAGATAGTGGAGTGCTATAGGGTGGACGGGGACCTTCTACAGCGAATTGTGGAACTGGGGCAGCCATGCCTGACACACAGAATTAACAGAGGAGAACCCATCCCAGTGGGTACTAAGGTATGTGTAGGCCTAAGAATACTAGCCACAGATACCTTCCAAAGGCCAACTTGGGATATCATGGGGATCTCACAGGCATCAGCATCCAGGGTACTTCACCAGTTCCTGGATGCCATGTCAGCACATGCTGGTGAGCATGTATATTGTCCCCAACACCTGTGAGGCATTGGCCAGCAATATGCGTCTCTTCCACCAAATAGCAGAATACCCTGAGGTAGTGGGTGCTATAGACTTCATGCACATATGCACCAAAGCACCACCTGGTGAGTGGGGTAGGGTCTACATGAACCACAAGGGCTTCCCCTCCATCAATTGCAGGTCATGTGCAATGCCCCTGGGCATTATAATGAATGTGTGTGCTGGCTGCCCTGGAAGCTATCACAATTCCCACATCTGGCATCTGACACAGCTGTACCAGAGATTTGCCAGTGGGGATATCCCTTATTGTCATCTAGTGGGGGATGCTGGTTACACTCTGGAGCCATGGCTGATGACACCTGTCAGAAATGCACACACACACCCAAACAAGAACTCCATAATGAGGCACATGCACAGACCAGAATTATAATAGAGCATGTGTTTGGGATGCTCAAGTCACAGTTCCAGTGCCTGGACACATCCAGTGAAGCTTTGCAGTACTCACCATCTACATGTACTCAAATTGTCATTGTATGTGCCGTACTACACAATATGATCCTGCAGAAACAGCTGCAGCAGGAACAGCACAGGGCAGGGCCACACAGCCCCCCACCATTGCCAAGGCCTGCACAGGCACAGAATGACTCAGAGGAGGAGCAACCTGAGCCTGCCTCAGTAGGCAGAAGGAGGTGTGCCTAGTATGCCCTGGCCTTGGCAAAGAGGCAATGCATAGCACATACACTGAAACAGTATGGACCCAGGGAATAACACTTGTCTCTGACTTGTACATACAGTAAAAGTGATGTCAAACATGACACTACCTGTGCTCAGCCATGTATAGGGAGTGTACTATGTGCATCCAACATAGGCAGGCCTCCAGCACCATCCTCAGTACTGGCACACCCACAAGGTAAGTCACTCTTCTTACCAATTGCCAAATGGAGTAGTATGTGTAGTTACTTGTATCTGTAGTATGGCTGTGAGCATGCAAGGGAATCAGGGGGCTGAATGGGATGCCAGCAGATAGTAGACACCTATAGTGGCAACATGAGATCTGTACCAAATACTAGTGTCACCACAGTAGCCAGTACTAGACATGGTGACAAAACCCACAGCAGGAAATGTGCTGGGTCACATGTGTGTCCATATGACACACACACATGCCAGTCAGGGAGGCTCACATACCCAACAGTCTAAGCCAGCAGGACATGTGTAGACAAACATAAACAAAGGCTGTGCTAAGACATCTGAATGATGGCTATGGATAACCCCCCAGGCCTACACAGACAGACTACATCAGGTCAGGCAGTGAAATGTTAGTTCTGAAGGGTAAGAAGTCAGAAACTGATATGTAGGTCAATCAAACCTAAGACTTGTAGTACACTGATATGCCTCTAGTCAGCATGATAGGTTAGAATACAAAATGAAATGGAGTATCTGACATACCAGTACAGTCATAGCAAATGTGTGCAAGTGTCAGGTGTGCCCCCCCCAATCCTATGTAGAAATGTAGTAACAGTCTGGTGTGCCCCCCCAATCCTATGTAGAAATGTAGTAACAGTCAGGTGTGCCCCCCATGCCTATGTAGACAAATAGTCAGGTGTGCACCCCCCAATCCAATGTAGAAATGTTGTAACAGTCTGGTGTGCCCTGCCAATCCAATGTAGACACATAGGAACAGTCTGGTGTGCCTCCCCAATACGATGTAGACACATAGAAACAATCAGGTGTGCTCCCCCAATCCTATGTAGAAATGTCGTAACATGTACGTGTAATTTTGGTGTCCGTGCTTTCATGTGGAATTGGTTTGGTGTTCCAGCCTTTTTCATTTTCATCTGTGAAGTTACCAAGTTTTGCTAGTTTATGTATGTGTAGTTATAATACCAGTGGAGCACAGATTACCTGAGGTGGCCAAAGTAGCAGGATAGATTGTAGCATTTGTACAATATGCAGGTATGCGTGTGTTAGGTTGGTTTGTGTGTGTCATATTGTGTGAGAGTGGTCAGTATGTATGTATGGTGAGGTTTGTCCTGGTGGCCATTGCCCAGTACTGCCAATGACAGGACCAAGTCCTCACAACTGTAGTGCCAAACACAATGCTCCCCCGTATAACACATTCTAGCAGTAAGCCATTGTAATAGTATGGAGCTAATATGTGTCACCATCGGAAAGATGGACATAGCATGACTGTTGGGCCAGCTATACAAGCAGTACACAGGGGAAAGTACCCCAGACAGACAGTGTATAATGTGTAACTGTTAAATGGACACACCCTTGGAATTGTACATACAGGTTTGCAGCACATTATCTGGGCTTGTAGTAGGGAATACCGATGTCATCTGGCCAAACACTTGCAGACCACAAAGGTCATAGGAATGATGTATTGAGAATCAGCTGATGTCCCTGTACAAGCCAGCATAAGTGGAATGCCCCATGCATATCTGTGAGTCAGATGCAAGTAGTGTCTGTAGCACACATGCACCCAGCTCACCCAACCACCACCCACAGGTACCTCTCCTGTCTTATACCTGCTGCTGGGAATGGGCACAATATGACCCCACCTGTGTATGGCAATAGTGAAAGAATGCAGCATGCAGTGCAGGTGCCCCATGCAGGTGTGTCCCTAGCTGTAAGCAGCATCCTGCCAGCATCTACACCACTTGATCAATACTGACAGAAAGTATTGGCATGAACACCTAGCACACCTACCTTGTCACGCCAGGGGAATATACTGTATTGCAGTCCAGGACTGTAGGACTGACAGAATGCAATGGCCTGCTACAGCTGGCCTGCATCACTACCAAATGGCCTACAGTCCTCTGCCAAAGGCCTGTGTCTCACCCATACTGCCAATGTATGTTATGTCATGGACACCCAAATAACAACATAACACAGTCCACAGAACCCATATGCAAGGCCATGTGGACAAACCAGAGCAACTTGTCCATCATGTCCCACTGCATGAACTGTGGACCAACACCAATACACTCCTGCGATGAGGTGATAACTATAGGGAAAGTATCAGAAAATGTTTGATAATGTATGGAAGAAGATAGAATAATAGAGGAGGGGAGTGGGAGCATGGGCCGCATGGAATGTGCAAAGTCAGAAACACAGCCATGTGCACATACTATCCTGGGCTGCAAACACAAGAGTGGGTAGCTACAAACCTGCTCATAAACCACAATAGGGGTAATGTCCTAACTTATGACCTCTGCCTCTGGGTAACCTGTGTGAATTTGTACAGCTGTGAGGTATTGCCAAAGCAAGATAAAGCCATGCTGTCACATCGATGGATGTACAAGTATGGGATCCTCTGGCACCATTGTACCAAGGTGCTGAACCAGTTATACAGACCCAGAAGCAAGTGTCTGCAGCTCCCCCTCAAGAATGGCATTAGTTTACAGGAATATGTATGTGTTTGACCACAATACCGAACACAGCTGCATTCACCCTGTGTTCCCCAGGATATCACTGTGAGCAAAAATGTCTACCTCAGTACTGGATGATATAAAGCATCACAGCGTATAACAGTACACATGTCTGAATATCTCTGCTAACACCAGGACCATGTAGCAGAAGCAGCACAGACACAATTATCTACAGTACCCACTATCCCCTTGCTCAGTTTGACCCCATATTGTCTACTGATCTACAGATATCCTGCAGAAACAGTTTGCTAACTGTAGGTGTAGAACACAAACATCTGCACTGGAGTACACTCTACATGGAATGGATCCACACATTCAAACAGAAGGGCAAACTGGGCATGCTCCCACACTTAGAGAAATGAAGACAATGTCAGACAACAAAATACTGAAAGATCATACTGGGCATGGTCACACACTTACAGAAATGAAGCCCATGTCTGGCAACAACAGTGGACCATACATATCTGACAGTTGCAGATGTTAGTGCATACACTCCTCAGTATGCATCAGTCAAGCTGTACACACACATTGGATAGGAATACACACATATATCCAAGGACAACACACTATAATATGCCAGAAGTACACATACATAGATAGATATGTGGAAGAGAAGTGACAAAGCATTATAGACTCAATGGTGTTAGTGCTAACTGTGCAACATGACTATACAAGACAGTAGTCATCTAGCAGTTGTATACACATACCTGTGAAATATAAACCTGTGTGTGTGCCTGAGTGTGGTGTATCTACCTCTAGATGAATGGGTTATGGCCCATGCACACACACTGGCCTTCCTTTCACCCTAATATGGCAAGCCTGCTGATGTCAGTCACTTTGAAATACATCTTTGGGGAAGGGATAGCCCAATAATCTCTGTGGCACGTCCTATAACCACGTAATGCTGTAGTGTGATAAACTAGTTAGATAAGCGTTCAAATCCCAGATGTGGCAACTGTGTGTGTGTGTGTGTTAGGCTAGTCACACTCATTACAATTCAAATGCCCTACTTTGGCAATCCTGCTGATGTCATTCACCTTGAAACACATCTTTGTGGAAGAAAGAGCCCAGTAATCTCTGTGTCACATCCTATAACTGTGTAATGCTGTACTATGATAAACTAGTTAGGTAGGAGTTCTAATCCCAGACATGGCAACTGTTTGTCTGTGTAGGGAGCAATGCTTTTTAGGCTCGTCACACTCACTACAATTTCAGATGCCCTACTTTGGCATGCCTGCTGATGTCATTCACTTTGAAATACACCTTTGGGAAAATAATAGCCAAGTAATTTCTGTGGTGCATCGTATAACTGCATAATGATGTAGTGTGATAAACTAATTAGGTAGGAGTTCTAATCCCAAACATGGCAACTGTGTGTGTGTGTGTGTGTGTGTGTGTGTGTGTGTGTGTGTGTGTGTGTGTGTGTGTGTGTGTGTCTGTATTTGTCTGTGTAGGGAACAATGCTTTTTAGGCTAGTCAGACTCACTACAAATTCAAATGCCTTACATTGGCATGCCTGCTGATATCATTCACTTTGAAATACACCTTTGGGGAAAGAGTAACCCAGTAATCTATGTGGTTCATCCTATAACTGTGTAATGCTGTAGTGTGATAAACTAGTTAGGTAGGAGTTGTCATCCCAGATGTGGCAACTGTGTAGGGATCAATGCTTTTCAGGCTAGTCACACTCCCTACAATTCTAATGCCCTGCTTTGGCAAGCCTGCTGATGTCATTCACTTTGAAATACACCTTTGGGGAAAGAGTAACCCAGTAATCTCTGTGGTGCATCCTATAACTGCGTAATGCTATAGTATGAGAAACTAGTTAGGTAAGAGTGCTAATCCCAGACATGGCAACTGTGTGTGTATGTGTGTGTGTGTGTGTGTGTGTGTGTGTGTGTGTTTGTCTGTTTAGGGAGCAATGCTCATTAGTTTAGTCACACTCATTACAATTTCAAATGCTCTATTTTGGCATGCCTGCTGATGTCATTCACCTTGAAATACACCTTTGGGGAAGGTGTAGCCTAGTAATCTCCATGGTGTGTCCTATAACAGTGTAATGCTGTAGTGTGATATAGTAGTTCGGTAGGAGTTCTATTTCCTGACATGGCAAGTGTGGATGTGTGTCTGTGTAGGGATCAATGCTTTTGAGGCCTGTCACAGTCAATACAACTCAACTGCCCTTCTTTGGAAAGCCTGCTGATGTCATTCATTTTGAAATACACTTTTGGGGCAGGAGTAGTCCAGTAATTTCTGTGGTGTGTCCTATAACAGAGTAATACTGTAGTGTGATGTAGGAGTTCTATTCCCAGACATGGCAAGTGTGGATGTTTGTGTGTGTGTTTGTCTGCGTAGGGAGCAATGCTTTTGAGGCCATTCACAGTAAATACAACCTCCATTGCCCTTCTTTGGCAAGCCTGCTGATGTCATTCATTTTGAAATGCATTTTGGGGAAGGAGTAGTCCAGTAATCTCTGTGGTGCATCCTATAACAGCATAATGCTGTAGTGTGATAAACTAGTTAGGTAGGACTTCTATTCCCTGATGTGCCAATTGTGTGTGTTTGTTTATCTGTGTAGGGAGCAATGCTTTTGAGACCATTCACAGTCACTACAACCCCATTGCCCTTCTTTGGCAAGCCTGCTGATGTCATTCCCATTGAAATACACCTTTGGGGAAGGATTAGTCCAGTAATCTCCATGGCATGTCCTATAACTGCGTAATGCTGTAGTGTGATAAACTATTTAGGTAGGAGTTCTAATCCCAGACATGGCAACTGTGTGTGTCTGTGTTTGTCGTTTGTATCCTGTGTGGAGGAGGCTGTGAGTGTGTAACAACTAGACTCATTGTGGAGCGGGTTTTGCAAATTTCTTACATGGTGGGCCTATTATATGTCACAATGTCCACCTTTCAAGGATAACATATGTCAAATAGCTTAGAGGCTGGGGTGCGAATCCATACCCCTACATGTGACATCAAGGCCTGGTGAACAAATTAAGCAACTCTTGTATTACCCAGAGAACACTTCCAACCCATGCCTCATACACAAACACACTTGTCTAGGTAACAACCACTTTGTTGGTAGTACCCTGCATATTGCCCACAGATAGTAAACATGGTGTGATTGCAGTGGACTACAGAGGGCATGGCACCCTGTCCCATCACTACAATAGGCACATAATTTGCAGACAGTGGCCCTTCACTATGTTCCCCACTGGACGCCTGCAACAACTGTGGTGCCATCAGATGTGACCCACAAAGGACATACCATGCCTTAAACACATGCCCTATATGGACAGATGCCACTGACACCAGGGAATACTTGTATCATGCTATCAATATAGGTGCAGGGTCAACCTGGTGTCCATTACTAGTTCCCGCCACATGAGGCCAGGACTGCCACATCTGATAATAACAATCTGTGTACACAACATGGGCCAGTTACCCCAAGTACAGTTTCACATGACACTGAACATGTATGTGGGACATGTGCACATCCCAGACACCATCCATGTCATGCACTATAGAACACATACATGACAAGCATTGCACAGCACTGGCCACACACAATAGTAACCCAGGTGACTGGATGCTGAATACAGTATCCACATGTGTGGGCCAATCCAGACACTACACCCCTAAGTCACACTGCAGATCATTGTCATGTGGCCTGATGCCAAGGTATACCCTTCATCTAGCCTTGTACAGCCTTCTGGCACAGTCAACCAATACACACCTGTGAATCAATGCATCCATACATGTCAGTACTGACACCCTGAGCCTGTGTGTGTGGAGTATGATGCTTTCAACCACATTCACACTCACTACAACTCCCATTGGCCTACTGAAGCATGCTGTCTGATGTCAGACACCTTCACATACCCTTTGCCTTTATATCATCTGGATAACCCCTGTGGTTCATGTGATATCTTCACATTACTGTATAGTGGCGAACTAGCTAGTTAGGAAGTTTTTTCCTGACCCTGCTAACTGTGTCAATATGTGTGAGTCCCTGAGAGAGTGTGGCTGTGTTGACATTGACACCTGTTCATGTGGACAGGCACATGTACTACACCTACCTTATCGCTCTTATATCACTGTTGCAGATGTCAATCACCATCAGATATACTTTTGGGTAGCTCCCCAACATGTAAGCTATGTGGCACATGCAATAACTGCATAGACATGTGATAGCAATACGTTTGAAACGCCATACTGGTAGGTGTGTGACACAAACATGCATAGGTTTTACTCTCCCATCCCCTCCCTGACTTACTTTGTCTCTGTCTGTCTCTCTCACTCCCTCTCTGGTGGATGTGGAGAAGTACACCTGCTTTGCTTAGGCAGCAGCTTGTGTTTTGTAATGATGCCCATGATCAGCTGATGGCCTCTGCACGAACTGCAGTCCCCCTCTAGCTGATTGCATGTGGAACAGCTGTAGTATCATTCCCATAGCCAATTGCATTGAAACATGCTCCAGTATCTAGGAATATCATGTGGGTGTTGGGCCTTTTCATTCACTGTGAGCAGGACCCCAATTTGGTGTTTGGCAAACAGCATTACAGATGGTATTGGGATTTACCTCTAACAACATACACTGTGGAACAGGCCAGCAGACAAGAGAGGTGTTTGCCAGACATGACTACAGAATGTAAGTGTTGCTCTTCTGCATTTGGAGTAATGTTGGTTTAACAGGGTGTGTGTGTGGATATGGCTGGTCTACATGATTTAATACCTGTCATGACATGCTATGTGTTTGAAGAAACTCCCACCTGCAGGGTTATCTGCAGACTGGGCAGTGTGTGGAGCCCTATGCTTCTTGTGTTAGTCAGAGAACACCTATCGTAGAACTGCAGAAGCATAGTCTTAGGATTGCAATCAGTACATGGTGCCAGCCATGAGAGTTACTGACTTCATATCCCTCATAGGACATATGTCACAACAAACCCAGGTCCGACAGTAAATGTATGAGGTTATCACAGCAACATGCCAATATTGGCCCAGTGTATGTGGCTCCAGCCACAAGTCTGTCAGTCGTTGTACATATGTCATGCAGTAAGAGGTGCATATGTTCTGTACACCATTATTTATTGACATCATACCTGTTAACATGCCAGTCAGATATCAGACTGCTAGACAGGTTATGTATAGTAGGGGTTATTTCTGAGGACATAACCTGGGCATTCTATGGTTGTGTGTACAGTACTGGAGTCTGTGTACTTATGGTGATTGTTGACAATATGTGTATTGCGCATATGTACCTTAGGCTGTGCACAGACTGTGGTAAATGCCATTGTTCTTGGTCCTGTTCAATCTGATGTTACATGCTGCTCCAGTGTATGGTACCCTATTGGCTCACATGTCTGTAGGGCCAGACACACACATGTCCCATACCACAGACAGGCAATCGGACCACACTGTGTCATGACGCAGTGTATGTAGGGTTAGTGTGTTAGTGGCACATATGAGGATGGTGTTTATCAGACAGTCCATATAGTGTCATATTAAGCTTGTGTACCATATGTGGCTGTGGCTGTGTTCACATTGGTTGTGGGTTATGCACTTTCTCACAGGTGTCTGTTACTCTGTGCTGTGACATGCATGTAGCGCCTGCTATATTTGCAAGCACATGTGTATTCCCCCATACAAAATGTAGTCCAGTGTTGTGGCAGTCTGCCTGTAGTTTGCACAATGATTTGTGACATGCCTGGCAGCTCAGTGTAGTTACTCAGTGTGCTGTTATGTCCAGTTATTTGCAAGACATACTGCTGCCAGGCCACCATAACTATTGTGTATTTCTGACAAAGCAGTGGGATTCTTTACAGATGTATGTCACTAACTACTGGGTAGTATATGGCCATGTGACCTCTGCACCACCAGGTATTATGTGTCAGGACAGACTGGCATATGTAAATGCATAAACTGTGTGGGCATATGTAGTCCAGTATTTACATGGTATACCCATGTACATGGCTGTTAACATCCACATTGTGAGAGGTGGTCCACATGCCTTGCACGAAGGGGATCTGTGTATACCTCGGGACTGAACACAGAGTGCCAGACTGTCCACATATATTGGTCATATCTGTGCTATAGTCCACAGGATCATTACTGTGCTAGCAGTGGTACTGTACTTTGATGTCCTTAGGATGTCTGTCAGTAGCCAATGGTGTACATGTCAAAAGCAGATGTGACCGCCCACGCACAACATGTCTGTTAAGACAACCCCTGTTACAGTAGCAGCAGTCAATATATATACCTGCAATACATACATGACATCCCCTTGCACTAAAAGGTTGGGACTATTGGTGCTGAGGTAGGACTCCACTCCATATTCTGGACATATGGTAAACATATATGTGTGTGTGTGTATATATATATATATATATATATATATATATATATATATATATATATGTATATATATATATATATATATATATATATATATATATATATATATATATATAAATAGATAGATAGATATAGATATATACACATATACAGATCTACATACATATATGGATATATATATATATCTATACAAACTCAAATATATACATATACACACCAATATATGCCTACACATATACAGATATATAGATATATATGCACATATAGTAATGGATATCTACATATATATTGACATAAATAGGTATATCTGTACAGATAGGATGTGCATACATATATAGTATACACACACACACACACACACACACACACACACACACACACACACACAGATATATATATATATATATATATATATATATATATATATATATATATATATATATATATATATATATTCTATTTTATTTTTATTTTACATTTGTTGGCTGTGATAGTCTGACTGGATTCATATCCATTTTCAGTGGAGGACCGGGGAGAAAAGCTCCAAGATATACAGATACATTAATAACAATGACAGCATATTTCCCATAATATAAAAGAATGTTACAGATATGGTATTTACAAAGAATACTTAAGCAAACAGGAATATACAATTTCACAAGTGTGAGTTAACCCTGGTAACCATCAGGGGAAAAATTATACTGTAATTAGGTTTATTTCCACTGGTAACAGTTAGGGGAAAGATTATACAGTAATTAGATTAGTTGTATTCACATTCTTGATGAGAGTTAGCCAGGCTTGTTACAGTGTCAAGACCAGTTTAGTGCCAAGTGTTGTTTGAGTTTAGTTTTAAATTGGTATAGGGAGGACAGCAAGGTAATGTCAGCCAGAAGTAGGTTCCAGGCTCTGCCTGCAGAGTTTGCAAAAATTGAATAACTGGCTACATTGTTAATTTTGGTTGTCTGAACAAGTAATCTATTCGATGATCAAAGTAGTCTTGGATTGTTATAGGGGGTGATAATATTTTTAAGAGCAGGTGTATTATCTGGATTATAAAAGATTTTGTTAGCCATAATTAGTAGGTTATATTGGATTAGACTGGGAAGTTCAAGCCACCCAAGCTGTTTAAGGTTAATGCAGTGGTGTGTTCTAAAGGGTAGGCCAGTGGCAAACCTGGCAATATGATTGTAACAGGTTGACAGTCTACTGAGTACAGTCTTGCTTAGATTAGAGAGAAGGAGGGAAGCATATATAAGTGCTGAAAGCAGGTGAGAGTGAGCTATGGCAATGTTAGCTGAAGGACTTAGGAAGGCTTTTATTCTATACAGTGACCCAAGTTTTTTAATGATGGTCTTGATTGTTTGGTTGACACAAAGGTCAAATATTTGGTTATTATCAATAATCACTCTCAATAGGTTAGTGGAGGTGTCAGGGGTGACTATTATGCCATCTTTTGCATTTATGGTGAAGGTAAAAGCAGCTGACCTTTGTGCTGGTGAGAATAACAGCATTTTAGTTTTTGGGATTTAGCAACAACCAATGGCTGGAGAGCCAGTTTTCTATAGTATTAAAGGTGGATTGGATAGCTGACCTCAAGTCTGAGGGAGATGCAGCTGAGCAAATCAGGGTGGAGTCATCAGCGTATTGGATACAGCTGACATTAGGGATGACTGTATATAAGTCATTGATAAAGATGGAAAACAGTAGGGGACCTAGTATGGAGCCTTGCGGTACTCCAAGGGTGTTAGGTAATAGGTTAGAGAGGTTGTTTTGCCAGAGAACAGCCTGCTATCTTCCATTGAGGTAGAATTTAAACCATTGAATGGCCATAGAATTTAAACAGAATGATTGCAGGGTATGAATCAACATTTGGTGATCCACCATGTCGAACGCCTTGGAAAGCTCCAAGAAGAGAGCTGAGGATACGCAGTTATTGTTTTGATTATTATTTATGGTATTAGTAAATGCTATTAGGGCTGAGGTTGTTCTGTGGTTTGAATGGAAGCCGTGTTGGGTATCGGCCATGAGTTGGTTTTGAATTAGGTGGTGCATGAGTTGTATGTGTATACATTTTTCCATAACCTTAGCTAGTGGAGAAAGTATAGCTATTGGTCTATAGTTGGAAAATTCAGTAGAGGAACCTCCTTTATGTATTGGGATTATGTAGGATGTTTTCCAGATGGTGGGAATTATAGCCTCTGCTATGGTACGATTAATTAGTATAGAAACTGGGTAGGCAATGGCCTCCGCTGATTTTTGAAGATACTCGGCAGGGAGTTGGTCAGCGGAGAGGGTGGTGGGTTTTAATTTTTTGATCAAGGTACAGATAAGCAACATGGACACTGGTTGGAAACTGAATGATGGTAGGTTTATAGGAGTGAGACTATCAGGGGCATGGGAGCAGGGAGGTAATTGGCTAGCTAGGGCTTGGATTGTCTCTGTGAAGAAATGGTTAAAACTGTCTGAAACAACTTCAGGTAATTTATCACTGGTAGTGGCGGGGATAGGGGTAGATATTTTTCCAGGATAAAGAAGATTGTTCAGACCGGCCCAGAACTTCTGAAGGTTGTTCTGGTTTGCTGTCTGTAAATCACAGTAGTATTGTTTTTTACCTTGTAAAATGGATTTTTTTAGTCTCAGTCCTAGCTTGCCTGTATTTAAGATGATCATATGGGTTTTTAGTGGAGCGCCATAGAGCCCAAATTTTGTTTCTATTCGTAATTTTTAGTCTGGATTCTTTTGACAGCCATAGTGCAGTTTTTGCCTTTGTTTTCTTTGAGTGGGCTGGTGCATGCAAGTCAAGGATTTCAATAAATTTGTTGTTGAAATGTGCAACTACTTCTTCTAAGGGGAGGTGTTTTAACCTAGACCAGTTGCAGGAGTCAAGTTCCTGTTGGAATTTGGCAAGATCAAAGTCTTCTTGTTTCTGACTTTTCTGAATAAGAGTTGTTGAGGATTGATGGCTTTTTGCTTAACTATGTAAGTGAGAAGGTAGCCACTTAGGTCATCAAGGAGGGTACCAGCAGTGTACAGTTGAGGTTTACTATTTATGAGTATCCAGTCGAGTATGCTTTCTTTATGGT
This sequence comes from Protopterus annectens, assembly GCF_019279795.1. Lineage (NCBI taxonomy): Eukaryota > Metazoa > Chordata > Ceratodontiformes > Protopteridae > Protopterus > Protopterus annectens. The sequence continues at coordinate 1,639,234,218 of NC_056744.1, read as the reverse complement.
TGGGTTTACCTAGCCTGGTAGGGGTAGTTATGATTTGCGTAAATGCATGCAGGTTAATGTGGGTAGAAGGGGAATCTGAAGAACAGGTGCCCCAGTCTATGTTAAAGTCTCGAAGTAATAGGGTCTCTTGTGGGTAATGACATGATAGCCAGTGTAGACTGTCTTTGAGTGTGGTTATATTATTGCCAGGGGAATATACATACAGATGATGTTGATGCATTTTGCATTTACTTTTGTTAAATTGCAATTTAGTGGCAAGAATTTTGGAGTTATTAATTTGAGGTGGATGAATAACATCTAAGGTTACATTCAATTCAGATTTGTAGAGTATAGCTACCCCACCCCCCTTCCTGGAAACACAATCCAGCCTGTGTATGTTATACCCAGGTGGTAACACTTCATTGTCAGTTATGTTAGGTTTTAACCAGGTCTCAGATTGACAGAGAATCTCAGATGAGTGAACAGCTAGGATTGCATGCAGGTCATGCACCTTGTTGTTGATGCTCCTAATATTGAGATGACAGGCCAGGAGGGAGTTAGTTGGTCTACTAATTGTAGTTTTGTGGTTCAGGTTATAGGTAGAGGGGGTGTATGTATCAGAAGTGGATGGGCCAGGGTTGGGGAGAATGTCACCTCCAAGTAGAAGGCTAGGACTATACTTAGTTATAAGCTTCAGGAGTTTGTTTAAAAGTTTGTAATATTGTCTAGCTCTAGAACTAATGTACCAAGGGTTAGTATGCAGAAAGAGTGGACAAGATGATGAGTTGGTCCCATTGTTATTAGTATGGCTGAGGGTGGGGTGCTTTTCAGTTGGGGGTAGTGGTGTGGCCTTTTGGGTACTGATAATCAATAAGCAGCTGGTTTTCATACAAGGTGAGTGTGTAGATGGCCAGTAGAATGGGTAGTAGAGAGTAATATAACATTATGAAAGAAGGAGTATTGTAGTATGGATCTTGTTGTTAATGTGACACAGCAGGAGAAGACCTGATGGTCACTTAGAGATAGAGTGGGAGGAAAAAATATGGTAGATGCAAGCTGATAGGATGTTAAAACAGGGTGGTAAGAGTATGTAGGTGGAAGCTGATAGAATATTGTAACAGGGATGCGGTAAAACACCTACAAATGTAGTGGTAATGAGGCAGGTGAGAACTGGGGGAAGGGAGGAGAGCGGAGTGAGCCAGAGTGCAGTGAGGGTGAACGGAGCGGGGCAAACACTGACTCCAAGTGTTCCCTTATGCTAGATGTGCATGTAATGTTAATGGTTAAACTTTAACTGAAATGTTTATGCTATAAATTAATTTTAGTTTTGTTTTATATACAGACTATTCAGACAGGGTATTTTTTAGCTGCAGTATATTGGTTATGAGTATGATTTACAGGAGTTTGTTAGGTTAAGAAATAAAGTTACAGTATGCTTGGGGAAAAACTAGTTTAAGTAACTACATGGAGGGAGCCAAATTACTATGGGGGACAGACTAAAGGTGCCTGTAGACCCAGATCAGCAGCATTCAGTACATAGGAGTTAAGCACAGTATAGGAAATAACTTTAGCAAATTGCAGGTCAGACTTCAGGAAAACTTGGGTATGGGTACTGTTTCACAAGGTGACGTCCTTCAGGCAGAAGAGTCTTTATTTAGAATGTTAGAAGGGGGTCTGCCTTAGCAAATTGCAGGTCAGACTTCAGATAAACTTGGTTATGGGTACTGTTTCACAAGGTGATGTCCTTCAGGTGGAAGAGTCTTTATTTAGAATGTTAGAAGGGGGTCTGTCTTAGTAAATTGCAGGTCAGACTTTAGGTAAACTTGGTTTTGGGTACTGTTTCACAAGGCGACATCCTACAGGTGGAAGAGTCTTTATTTAGAATGCTAGAAGAGGGTCTGCCAGATACAAGACAAAGTTGCCAACTGGGTCAGGAACACCAAATATATATATATATATATATATATATATATGTATATATATATATATATATATATATATATATATATATATATATATATAGAGAGAGAGAGATCTAAAAATGGCCATATATATATATATATATATATATATATATATATATATATATATATATATATATATATATATATATATGATGCACTATGCAGATGTGTAGATATACTTATGTATGAATATATATGTGTATGTACATGAAGACATATATCTACATATGTATATGTATATATCCATATTCCTGTCATGTGTAAACATCACGGTTGTGTATACCTTCCCAGATGTATCTCACTGTATGTATCTGATATGTGTAAATTTAGATATAACAACATATGTGATGCAACAGTAATATCAATAACAAGTACTACACAATTGTGGAAGTCAAAGCAATTGTTCAGTACTATTCAATATGTGTAGTAACAGATATATTGGAAAAACAACAACTGTCCTCACAGCTGTCATGGCATAGTGGTTAACAGTTGTGATTATAGTGTCCTGGGTTCAAGACCTGCAAGGGCTGTGTATTTCGTTGCTGGGCAGAACAAGGGCTGTAGGATACAGAGTGGTTAAGGCAGTTTTGAACAGCTTTAAGTGCGTTTGTGCAGGTTTGCAAGAAGCTAAGCAGTGCTAAGCTATGGTTAAACGTATGGCGCTTATTCCATGTAGGCTTTGCTTACCAGTGCGCAAATCTGCTTAGTTGTTATACTGCAGCAATGCTGACACCTGATAAGCATGGCTCAGCCCTGGTAATCAGTGCTCACATCCCAGTCTGATAACATAGCAGGGTAATGACATCTGTAATAAGTGTATGTTATGCCATGTACAATACATGCGTCTATTTGCTGTCATTACAGTAGCAAGGGGTGTTTGTGCCATGTCTGGGACACTCAAGTATATAAGACCTGTATAGCACTATTATCTATGTAAATGTGTTACATACAAGGGTAGTAACATAGGTTATTTGCTGTCACACTGGCATGTAGTGTATCATGGCAGTACTACTGTTGACAGTGCTTTCCCAGGCAAGAGTAGATTGCTAAATGCAGCACTAACAACAAGCACACCTGCAGGCATAGCTGGACTCTGAGGCCTCACTGTCATTTTCCTGGTGTGTGAGCTGTGTCACAGTATGTATCCCATACTGGATAATGATCTTACATGTGGAAAGTAACTGTAGACTACTGTCTGTACAACACATGTCAGTGAGGGCTTCCAATATGTAGTAATGGCATTCATATTGGTGTCAGATGTCTATCTGTTGACACATTCATCCTACTGCATAGCTACTTGCCAAGATGATGTCTGTCAGTCCCTGTACAAATGTGCAGATGGCAGGTATCCAGCTTGGATACATACAGACAACCTATGCTTGACTGACACTGACATGTCTACCCAGCTGTGTTATAACTGGCACATATAGGAGACAACACTCTGTATGCAGCACATGCCACGGGTACCTCCACTACACTACCACAGTCAACAGAACATGCTTGGGTACAGGTCTCCACCACAGACACTAACCATGTGTTGTAATACATGTTGTATACATGTCAACTGGATCACCTCAGTGGCCATTTGAGGGAGGAACTCAGAAGATTGGCTGATGTATGTCACTCTTAGCCTGAGGGTCACTGCAGTGGTGTCTGTCAATAGATTGCCTGCTGTGCTACTCTCCCCTGATGATGACAGATGTCCTCTGGAACCAGGTCCCTCCAGGGACTGGCCAGGGCCAAATGCATGTGGCCTGCTGTGGTGTGGTGTCAACAGCTCCCCCCTGCAGTGCTGGGGCTAGTACTGCCACTACAGGATCTGCTTGGTGTCCTAGCATGTCCACGTCAACTGCCAGCTGTTGGTGTTGCTGGCCTACATCCACGGGGCTATTGCCGCACTCCCACGACATGTTCGAGCACAGACAAATCGCAGTCGATGAGGCCCACCATCTCACCCAACCATCTATCTATGACCTCAGTATAATCACGGAGGACACCAGAAAGTTCATAGAAGTTGTCACTTGCAGATGAGAAAGCAGCCCTCTGCAGGCTCAGGCCCTGTCTGGTGTACAGTTCCATACGTACCTGCGCCCCCATGACAGTCTGAAACATGCGGCTGGTGGTACCAGTTGTGGTGCTTCTGCCAGGGGCATGATGACCAGCGGCCCTACCATGAGCACACCGGTACATCTGCCTATGTGGTGCCCTGCCAGACATCCAGCTATGCCTGCTGTGACCAGACACAGTAGGTATAGATACCACACTCTCCTGTGCACTGCTACCAACTGCCAGCTGTCCCTCTGCTATGGCCACTGGTGATGGGGTATGTATAGGCATTGTAACTGTGTGCGGGGTTGGGATAGCTAAGAAGGGGATGTCAAAAGATGGCACAGTTTCGGCCTCTGACAACCCTGCCTGTGCCTCAACAGTACTATCATCATCTTCGGTGTCTGTATGGACACCAACATCAGATTGTATGCAGGAGGGACCCTGACCCACCTAGCCACCTGTGGGGAAAACAAGAAACGCACTTTAAGACCTGTACAGCATTGCATAACAGCACACACACAAACAAACACACACACACACACACACACACACACACACACACACACACACACACACACACACACACACACACACATCGACATTCCACCTTAATACCTACCTGTCCCTGATTTTACAGACAGTTGCACGTTTATTTACATAAGTTCCCCATCCTACATCACACTTGGTAACATACAATCATTAATATCACTCATTAACGTATCATTCCTCTAAATGCCAAGACGAGTGATCACAACACAAGACCTGTTACTCCATTACCTCCTTGACTTGAGTGGAGTAGGTTTTACATGGCCTCACTGCTGTCATCCAGTGTTCACCCTGGGTATGTCCGGACATCGTGAACATGGCCCCTATATGTTAGGGGCTATTATGTTTACTCCATAATATCATGCACTGGAGTGTCATATGTAACTATTGCTCAGTACCTGCCAGATCTGCTGCTCAATCAACTTATTATGTGGACAACAGTAATATATGGATACACTCCCTGGTTTTGTCTAGTAATTCCCCAATGCAACTGTAGTGCTACATATGTGGGTAGCCATTCACCTTTCTCTTGATTGCAATATTAAGGGTATACCTGGTGTCTACTTTCCCTCCCAGTGCATGTTCCATGCTACATACCGTATTATACTATCAACTGTCCTGTGATTAAATATCAGTCAAGTATTCCTGGGGTCTCATGTGTCAGTCCAAGTCCACATGCTGCACGATCCCAAAGGGAAGTACTGCCATATGAACAACCCCACAATCACACATATGCATACATGGACACCCACACAAACACACACACATGCACACACACATCCTATATGCATCAACCCCCCCTCCATTCCACCAGATTGCCCTTACAGACTAAATAACCCCCCCACACGCACACACCTACAAGTGAGGTTGCACAAAGATAGTACACACAGACCTCCCATTACCCATCTGTCAACATGCATAACATATGGTACTCAACAGCATGCAGTGCAGCTATAGTCAATCCATGCTAGCAATAATATACATGTGTGTGATACATGGGCTGTGTTAGTAAGTGATGCCCCTTCCCCTGGAAAACACTGAACCCATGTACACAGTTTTGCTGTGCACCTGTTCTGCACCCTGCTATGTACTATGAACCAAACCTCACAGGTGTACAAACCATTGTTGAATGTGTATTACTGTGTCAATCTTGTCTGCTCTAATGCTCACAGCCCCTATGTGTTTGAGTGACACATACCTGGGATGATATGTGGACAGATGTCATTTGTGAATGCCTGATGTCTGGTTTACAGATCTCAACATCAACAGTGTATGTATGATCAATATGATACTATTACACTGACAACCGTCAGACCTTAACGTGACTATGGGGAGTGTACAAACCCTTATTGATATGTCACACTCTTCCTTGATCTGCCATGGGACCACATCACTGCATATATTAACAGTACATGAGCCTGATATGTGACATATGTCCTGTACATTCACATGCAGTGTCTAAGAAATGTGTTAGGTGTGCAAATGCTGACTGGGATGCATACACTCTGTGGGTGCATCTGTGTGCACGCCCTTATCATGAAGGTTTGTTGCACTTATTGTTATGTGTACTACAGCAGTCACTATTCCTGGCAGGGGTATACTGGCATGGGCCATCTGCATTTGCCAGTATATGGTCAGTCTGCCCTACACATGTCCCCCAACTCTGCATGTTTGCAAGGTCTACTCATGTGCACATCCATTGGAGTTCACACACTGCCATCACTATTGCTATGGAGTTAGGGCTACATCTGCCACAGTTCCTGAACCTGACAGTGTGCAGATACAGCCATTCTTAGCATCCTTAGGATCCCTGCTGCAGTGCACTGGTGTGTCATGATGACAGACCCTCCCCACCTTCAGCCTTTTTGCAGATGCCTGACAAGTATGGCCTACACGTGTGTCAGTTTGCAGTGTCCCAAACACTGAACATCACGTGTAACAGCCTAGTCCCAGCTAATAATGTGGACCACAGTATTATGTTATGCCATAGTGTAGATCTGTAACAGTTGCCATTGTAATACTGGTATATACTCTGAATAACTGTTGGAGTACTGTATAAGGGTGATGTTTCACACATGTCTCTACTGTAGGCCATGTGTCCCACCATTATGTTCATCCTTGTGGACACATTTCACAATGACAGGATGTTAGCTATCTTACAGGTGTCTGACATGCCCTTCAGATACCCCATCATGGTCACCACTGTGATGCAGTGCATTTAACAGCAACAATACGTGAACATGTATGGCATGCATTATGGGTAGGTGTGTTAGATGTGTGCATGGAATATACCATAGCCATTACATGCCCAGTGTATTGGCAAACATGAACATAAACCATACTCACCAGCTATAGGCTGCTGCCTTGGTGGTATACCAGAGGGACCTACATAAGAGTGTGACAGATGTGATGTCAGTGACTACAAATGTGGCATTGCTACAGGGTGGCTGCAACATTACAGTACATCAACAATACAAGTCCACAGTACTACCGCTTATGCACATTTTTTTATTACTACTACACAGCAACAGACTATATATATCACATCTCACATATGCATGATCTACCTGTACAGATGCGGATGCATATGCAACAGTGGTCTACTGATGTGCCCTGTGGCCTTACCTGTACGTTACTCAGCTGGTGTGTGGGTAGCACCCACCTCCACAATGGTCTCTGCCAGTTGTTGGGTGTGTGGGCGGCAGGTGCCACGAGGCTGGTGAGGAGCTCTTCAACACCTGTCGGGTGGATGGATGGCATGACCCCCCTGTTGTGAGGTGATCCCCCCAGACTGCAGCAGCACGCTGACAGACATTGAGAGGCAGGTCAGTTCAATGATGCCAGACCTGCTCATAACTGCGGTTATGCAGGCTGACATCATTGACCCTGTTGAATAGATCATTCCACAGGGCAGTCCACTCCTGCTGCTCATGGGCGGTCCTGCTGAACAGAACCAGGTAGTTCTGTATAAGGTAGTTCAAAATGACCTCATTTTCCGCCACTGAATACCCTGGTAAACGGCCATGGGACATCTTGCCTGAAATACGTAAAGATGGAAACAGGTCTAAGCAACTCATACAGCAAGGTTACCATAGTTCTTAATACACATCTCTGTCACCCACCCCACCATATCAGTGACAACAAACTGTTCACACAACTCAATAAGTATGGCTACAGCTTACCTACCATTGGGACATATATTGTATTATATCACACTTTGTGCTATGTGTTTGTAGCCATGTTCCCTGTGTGAACACTATCATTAATGGCCTGTTACCAACTATTTCCTCTGCACACCATTGTCACGGCCACTGTGGTTCCATATATGCATGTGGTATGCGTGCTATGTGATTGCTGCACATCTGCCATTCTGTGTCATTGTGGATATCTATGCATGCTGTTGGACATGTTCCGGGATTGTGTGGACTATTATTACCCACATATGTTCTATAAAAGTGACACAATAGCATGTTTAGGGAATAGTTACCAGAAGAACCACCTCTCCCACCTCATCTGGCCATGTCACCAGCCCACATCACATGTGGGACCCACCCTGGAGCCTCCTCATCTACTGGTCCAGCACTACCTTCAGGTGGAACCACCTCAGGGGATGTTGTCCCCCCGGGGGGGGCACACACAGACATGATCCTGTCACCTGAGGTCAGGTCCAGGGTCTGTTCCATAGGGGGCTCGACAGAAACTTGTAGCTGCAGCACCTTGAGGTACCCAGTACACAATCACAGGGTCCACATGCTCCTCCTGCTCAGCCTCCAGGCCAGGCACCTTCAGGGCCATGGAACTGCTGTTGTGACTAGCAATGGGTGGGGGCCTTCCACATTGCAGACCACACACACCATCCAGGGTGTTTACCCACCACGTGTCATATACCACCCCTGTATGCTGCCCTCTATATCTACCAACCCAAACCACCTCCACAAATATACCTGCTATCCTTCCTCATATTCCCATTCCCTACTTCACAGACAAGGGCAGTGTGTTCCCAGCAAGGGGTTCACATGTGACATACCCGTCCATGTTGTACACGCTTACAGCTGTATATATCTGTGTGTATTGCTATGTGTGATGTTCCCTCACACATAGCATGCAGCACTGTGGTAATATAGGCGACATTTATTTACATACATATGTGTGTGTGTGCTTGTATATATGTAGACATACGCACATATATATATATATCTATATATGTGTAGATATATTTTATGTTGTATATATATGTGTTTATATGTATGTCTAAATATGGGCATCTGTATATCTGTAGACATACATATATATGAACACATATACATACCTATATATGGGGTACATTCAGACATCAGGTCTACAATCTCTAACTCTCCTTCCTGCACAGCTGCACTGTTTTGCCTTGCTACAACACAGACAGGTGCCATATATGGACACAGCCTAACATTAGGGGGTATATATAGGGCCAGATTGCAGGTAAGCCTATTACACACCTATGACATTTCAGCATGCTACAATACATGTTAATCTGAGTGTCCTGCAGATGGTGGGCTCTGGAACCCACGTGTCCATCATTATGGCATTACTTCCACCACCAGCTATTGGCCACAGTAACATACATCCTTTCCATTACACAATGCACACTATGTTGGCTTACATCTTGTCAGTCAGTGCAGCTCTGCAAAGTTGATGGGTATGGCCCACTACCCACAGGGACAGACTCTATTGTCCATAGCAGTTGTTCAGCTGAACATCATTACAACAACACCTGATGGCACATATATATCCTTCCACATTATCTCTCCCAGTATTATGGACCAAGTGCTACAGTCAATTACATGCCTATATACTTCACATACCTGTTGTGGGAATGAGGTCTGTTGTGAATGGTTTCCTTGTAGAGTTTTTTTTTCAACTTGGCTATGGCCTTAGCTTGCTTTTTTTTGTTTTTGTTATGGTTTTGGTTGTGGATCTGGTTTCTCTTTCACTCTCCCCCCCCTCTCTTTCTCCAGTAAATGAATTTAGCTGCTTGGACTAGATTGCAGCATGGCTTTTGTAGGTTATGCACATGATCAGGTGATGGCCACTGCACCAGTCAGTGTCCTCCACTTGCTACCTGCATGCAGCATGCTGTACAGTACTTCCAATTATCACTGTCATGGCAACCCACTGCTATAAATCCCTACATTAGGTGGGCATGGTCGCTTTAACTTTCCTCTATGGTGGACATCCTTCCTGTGTGTGGGCAGCAGTGTTACAGACAGCAGGTAGCAATACCTCTTACAAGAGAACTTGCTCACTCAGGCCAGCTACATATTTGTATGAGGTTCCAAAACTACAGAAAGAGTGTGAGTAGTGTTGTATGCATTTTATAGCACCCGTGTTCAGGGTTTGTGTGTACATACTAGTTTAACATGGAATGCCATCTGTCTGCATAGCTCTCAACTGTGGGCCTATCCACTTGATGGCCAGAGGTGTGCCTGTTATGTTTTGTCTGTCCACCACACAGGTCTTGTGTCAGATATATCACTGGCAGTGTGTGTGTTGAGTGCTATCAGTACATTGCTACATCCATTTGTGTTTCTGACTACATATTCTTGACTAAGAGTATGTTGCAGACTATCCTGTAACACCAGCAACTTGCTTAGTGTATGACAACACTATTTTACATATGGGCCTGTTTTCCGGCCACTGTTCTCCACCTACATACCAGGCTTTGCCCATATGACATGCTGTCAGTGGTTGTTATGTAGTGGCCTGTGAGTATGTCATGCTGCCATTCCTGCCATCAGTCCACTGCTGCTGTGGCCTCCACACATTGCGGGGTTGGGTCCATACATGTGTGGGCTTCATCTGCACAATACATGTGTGCCCTTCTGCAGTCCAGAGGTCAGTGTATGTAACAGTGGTATATGCCCCTGTATGTCAGTCTATGGGGGGTATGCACCATAACTAACTTAGGCTGTTACAACATGTGAGGGATATCAGGGGTAAGCTGCCTTAAGATATCTGGATGTAAATTACCATACAATTCACCTTGGGAAAATGCAAGCCTACTGCTTCCTGCCATACAGACTGTTCTGTTTGTCAGTGTGATTCTGATAGTTTCATTTATGCTTTGTTATGTAACAGATACATCCCATTGTGTCAAGTGAAAACTTTTCCCCCTAGGATTGCATGCAGAGTGTAGATAGAGGCTGCTGGACTATACATCTGCATTACTTACTGTTGATTGATTGTTATCCTGTGGCCCAGTCTGTCTTTACTGTTGTACTACTTAGCCTGGACAGCAACATATGTTATGCTTTCTGGAATACAGTATTAATTGATCTGTTTGAATTACATTAGTCTGTTTATATGTATTTCAAAGTCTAAACAGCTATATGACATGGCATATACAACTGTAATAGTACAGAAATAAAGCTTTCTCATGCATGCAAACCTGTGTGTGGTGTTATATCCTTTGACATCTCTGTGGGCATATGTTTCAGGCAACAATTGTCTTTTACATGGGTGACTCATACAGTGTCCATTTGGTAAGGTGGCAACTGTAGGACTACTGTCTGTTCCATATGGTCTGCATCCCCTAAATATGTATCTTCCTATACATATCTGTGTGTGTGTATGTGTAGTTGCATATATATATATATATATATATATATATATATATATATATATATATGTATCTGCATACATATGTGTGTGTGTATATGTATCTTAGGATTGTTTATTGCTTCCACATTGTACATTCCCTATGCTAGCCCGATTATACTGCATGATATGTTATTGATACCAGCCTGACATCATACAGGTGGGATGGATTACTGTTAACATCTTGTGCCCATGTTGTGTCGAGTTCTGGTTATGGGACTTGCAACAGTTGGTACTGTATTGCAGGGCAGGCCTGTTTGGCTGTGGGGGATAATATCGATATGTACAAGACAGATGTAGCTTGGGCCCCCTCACCCCCATTAATGGTGCCTGTGGTCTTCTATATCTATAGCTATATATTTTTATATATATAAAAACCTGCGGTAGTGGTGCTGCGGTAACATTGTCGCCTCACAGCAAGACATTGTCACGTTCGATTCTCAGTTAAAGCGTCTTCTGTATGGAGGCATGCGTGAATGGGCGTGCCTTCGTTGAAGGTTGTGCGTCAGGGCTGGTAACTCGGCAAGTAAAAATCCACTACCAAACATTAACGGACCGGAGTTCCGCTGTGGTGACCCCTAACTGGGATAAGCCGAAGTCACAACAATATATATATATATATATATATATATATATATATATATATATATATTTATATTTATATAACTATTTAGATAGAAATATATATACACGCATGTGCTATTGCAACCTGATAGTAAATTTTTTCTGACTTTAATGGGACTTTGTTACATTTTATTCACTGACTAGCTTTTCTCCCCGGTTTTCTGCTGAAAATGAGCCAAAAGTTCAGTCAGACTAACACGGTTAACACATGTAAAATAAATAAATGAATAAATAAATGTATACATCTACATGTTTAAATACATTTCCTGTACTGTTGAATGGCTGGATATGTTTGTGAAAACATCAGGTTTATTTATATCTGACATGGCTTAGTGGCAAATCACTTTGGCTATGGTGTGCAGGGTCCTGGGTTTGAGCCTTGCAGAGGCTGTTTATTTTGTTGCTGTGCAGAACAAGGGCCATTGGATGCAGAGTGATTAAGGCAATTTTAAGCAATTGTAAGCAGGTTTGCGCAAAGGTAAGCACTGCTAACTTACGGTTACAGTTTCTTATACTCAACTTCTAAATTGCTTAACCTGTGTAGGCATTGCTTAGCCTCATGCAAACAGGCTTAAACCCACTTATTGCTGCTTAAAAGTGCTTACTCCCACTTACCCCTGTACTAATTTCTTTAAAAGAAATGAAAAAGGGTTGATAGGAAAGTGGTAAAAGAGGGGCACAAAAAGAGAAAGACAGAAGGGAAAATAGCTAGTGCTGTGCAGGAAGGGTATAAGGAAGGTCCATAGCTACCCATTTCTTCTACAGCAACAGCTGTGCATATACACTGAATTTGGAGATAGAGTTGGACACTCAAACCCCCGATAGAGGGGTGAGGACAAAAGTAATATGTTGTTAAGCCAATTAGACCAGATTACATGTGTATAGTGGACATGTGCAAAATGGGCAGCTATGTATGGGGCGAGATTTGTTTTTTGGGAACAGATTGCCCTTTTTTTTCGGGTGAGAGTGGTTTACTGGGGAGGGATAGTAGGTGTATTTGGGCAGGAAGGTTGGGTAGGTTAACAGACAAGACAAACAAGACACCTACAGAGGTGGTATATGACACATGTGGGGGGTAAACACCTTGATGGGGAGGGGTGTTGGGAAATCGGAAGCCCATGAGCCCCCTAGTGGAAACAGTGGGACTCAGGTCCCCACCTATGGGCAGTCACCATTGCACCTTCACAGCCCCGGAGGTGGCTGTGCTGGCGGCTGAGAAGGAGGGCCAGGCCAACCCTCTAGTTGGAACACATGGCCCTCAAGCTGGTGTAGCAGATCTCCAATCTCCCTGCGGAGCTCACTATTCACCACGACCCAGACATAGCGACATGTGACAGGTTCCTGTCTGCGCCCACTCCCAGGGGTGACAAGCTCCATCCCCTGAGGCAGTTCCACCCAAAAGTGATGCAGGATCAGTGGGTGAGGAGGTCCTGGGTTGGGCTCCAGACGTGCTGGTGCCCGGTGCCACGGCCAGCTGAGGTGGGACAGGTGGATCCGCCGGGACCGGCCTTCACAAATGTGCTATGCTGTTTAAATTTTATCAGCATATGTGGGTTAGTAATAGTCAGCACATTCCAGGATTAGCTATAACAGCATGCATAGATATTCCCATTAACCCAAACACCAGATATGGAACAGTTGCATAGCAAACAGAACACATGCATATATGGGACCACAGTGGTCATTGCAACAGCATGCAGGTACATTGATGGCAGCATGCCACCATTGTGGAATTATTTCACCATGGCACATGCATAGAAACAAATTTAAATAATTATCAAACAATAGGACATATGTCCCAACAGTAGAGGTAAGTCAGCACATACCAATTGAGTTGTGTATTTCGTTTATTGTTGCAGATATGGTGGGGAGAGAGAAAAATGTCAATTAACAACTAGTGTATTCCTGTAGTTCAGATTACTTTCCTAGTCAGTGCTGTGATCTGTAACTTACAGGTATTAGTACACTACCCTATTGTCTTAGTTTGGACAGTGGTATGGCTGTCAACAACTATATACATGAACTGGTTTTACCTGCAGTATACACCTCTTACCTGGTATACCTGTGGTGGTATTGTTTGTTATTACTACTTAACTGTTTCTGCACATACTCCCAGATTCCTGGTTGATGTTATGCACATACTTGTCCATCTCTTTTTGCACACACTCTGGGCATGTCTTCACCACATGCTGGTAAACTGGTACATATTTCAACTATTGCCCTCTTAAAATTTTAGTGAGTTGTACAATGATATGTTTGTTTTATTTGACATTTTCCAAATATGTACAGGTCTGACAGTCATTTATATGACATGAAATGCTGTCTACATGTCAGAAATTAGCACACTGATATGGCAGGGGGCAGGGTAACAGCCAGCAGATATGGGCCAAATAACTGGACATTCTGGATATTTCTGTACACTTGTGAGGTATGACTCTGCATACAGCTTATTACCACTCCCAGGATTTGAACCATGGCTGTGTCTTCTAAAAATAAAACACTGTCCATCACAGTTGAGTGTGCTATATAGGTATTGCTGTGTATCTCTTGTCTAATTTCTGTCTATACGTTTCCTGTGGTTTTACATTCTGACCTTGTAATTACAACACTCTTATACAGGATTTCCTAGACAGTTGTATTATGTAGTACAGTGTGGGTGACAGTGATGAGTAATACTTTATTATTCTGAGCAACTGCAACACTAACAATGCCATACAATACCAGAGTAAACAGTACCAGTACAGGATATCAATCTTTTATTTATAGGCCCAGTGTTCATATCTGACAGACCTGTGGGAGCAATGTTTGTAAGCACTACCTGCATGTTGCCACAGAAATTACCAGTTTCCACATTAGTATTATGCACATATGTCTCACTCTGTTACTGTACACACTCTGGTCACAGCTTGACAACATGGGGGTGGAGATGGGACATACTTGGCTACTTACTCTCATAACATTTTGGGGGGGTTGCTAGAGTGACAGGTTTATTGTTATAAATCTCTGACAATTAGATGTATGTCTTGTTTGCTGCCTAAACATCTGGGATCATCCCACTGATTTTTCAGGGGGACAGGGTGACAGGCAGCAGCTATGGGCCAATTTACTGGACATTCGGGACATTTCTGTACACTTGTGGTATACGACTCTGCATACAGTCTACTACCACTCCCAGGATTTGAACCATGGCTGTGTGTGCAAAAAATACAACAGTTCACATCGCAGTTGAGTGTGCTATTTGAATTTTGTCTGTCTCTTTAGTGTTTTCTGTCTAAGTCTCCCTCAGTTTTACTATTTGACCTCTTGAGATTACAAGAGTCATATACAGACATTCCTATACAATTTATTTATGTAGCAAAGTGTGGGTAACAGTGCTTACTACAACAGTACTATTACATGATCGCAACTATCCATTACCATATGATACCAGAGTGAACACATGCAGTCCGGCAGTTAGACCTTAATTGTCAGGCTATTATGCTTTTATTTACATACAGCCTATATGAGACTCTTCCTGCCCTATTCCCTGGTGTATGCAGTACATGCCTTAAACAATACAGGTTTTATACAGGCAATTAATTTACTACTACTTTTAGATTTATTTACTATGACAGTACATGCAAGAGTATTATTAACCTGCCTCGCATCTCAACTGCTGCAGTCTATAGCCATGGGCTTCCTGGTTCGCAGCCCACTCACCTGCCTCCGTGAAAGACATAAGAGGAATATTTAGCCATACCTATCCATAATATACATGAGTTGGCAATTATTAAACAGGTAGTGGACTGGTACATAGACATGACTGGGACATCCCCTGTCCTCCTAGCCTCTTGGATCCACTGATCCAAGAGATCCTCCTTTCTCCACTTCAGGTCGGCATAGTGATGCCTGACCTGCTCACCAGTGCAGGGTATGCTAGTGGCACTGGTGAGGTCATGGGCGAGATGGTCCCAGGCTTCCGTTTTGTATTGGGAACCCTGGTACTGGCCCTGCAGCAGTCTCTGGTCATGGTCTTTCACAAGGAGTCCTGGCATGACTCTGGTTTCCTGGATACCCCAGCACTGTGCCCGAAAGCACACATCCACTACCATTCCAGACATATTGCCTACAAGGGGAAACTACAACCAGCTATGAGATGTATTCCCACCTGTTGGCTTTAAATAGGGCCAGTTTCCCACACTTTGCCATGATTGGATGGTTTTGAAAATGCTAAGCTATGGGCAAACCTGCTTACCTAAGGTTGGCATTGCTTAAAGGGGCATATCAATGGGCAGACTGAGTTAGCTGGCCTACACATTGCTTACACCTACTAAGCTGGGCTGTGCAATGCTTAGCATTGCTTAATATTTAATTTGCATTATATTTGCATTGTGGCATTGATTTATTATTCATTACATGTTATATATGTGTTTGTTATCCATGATTCATGTGTACGTACACTGTATTGGGTCCTTGTGTTTATTAGGGGATTTAAACACTTTATTACAATGACACCTCACATCTGGGCTTACTGCAGAACTCCAATTCACATATTTAGTCCTGTAGTAGTTTATACAATATAAAACTGTATATAGATTCCTTTAACATGTTCAGTTTGTATTTCCTATAGTGGGAATCTGTTTGGTGATACCTCAATCTTATGTACTGCTGTGATGGCTTAGTGGTTAACTACCATGATTATAATGTACAGGGTCTTGGGTTCAAGACCTGCAAAGGCTGTTTATTTTGTTTCTGGCCAGAACAGAGGCTGAAGCATACTGATCGATTAAGACACTTTTAAGCAATTGTAAGCGGGTTTGTGTGGCTTTGCGCAAAGGTACGCAATGCTAACCTCCGGTTAAATATGCTAACAGAGTGTTAGCTTCAATATTGCTTAACCTGTGTGTGCATTGATTACCCCCACGCAAACGGGCTTAAACACACTTACTGCTGCTTAAATATCCTTACTTTTGCTTACTACTGCGTACTCCCGCTTACCACCGCACTAATTTAGACAGTAATGTCTAATGGTTCTTGGGAAGGTGGTGGATTTGGAAACTGTATGGATTTATCATTCATTACACATTTTACCTTCCATTTGTATCCCTGATTTCTCTGTACATATACTGTATGTGGCACTTGTGATCATCTGTGGACTTTACAGCATTTTGACAATGACACCTCACATGTGCATTTAAAGCAGTACTCCAGTTCACAAATATGTGTTATGTCGTAGGTTATGCAACAAAATCAATTGATCATAAAGTGTTTTGACATGGAAAATGGATTGTACTGTAGTGGGACTTGAACCAGGAATGACTGTTCATAAGGTGAATGCTCTGCCCATTACACTATTGCTATACTGCTTCATTTGCATATATCTTGCTTTTTATTCTCTTGTGTCATTTAAGCTGCATTAACCATAGCTAAGCAATGGGCAAACCCACGCACCTACAGTTAAATTTAATCTGTTTTATAAAAAAACACTTCTTTATATTTAATGGTTTAACTATTACTCTTGTAAACTTGGAGGGATGTTTCTGGGAGTATTGAGTGGTCTCACTCATTCTTATTGATACACTGCTGTTGTTTATTGCAGGGGAGTGTATATTCTGAGAGCTCTGCTCTCAGACACGTGGCCTGCACTCACACACAGCTAGTCCTGCACAAAAGGATAGTGAATCTGGGGGTAATTTTTATAAATCATTTAATAAGCATGAAGCATCCTTCTTGTTTTCCTGTCCAACACCTTTAGGGGCCAGTCAATCACTCCAAAACTGTAAGTTAGGACAGGAAGAGCAAATTGGTTTATAACTTGGACTTTGTTCCTAGATGTCAGAGCTGTTATCAGTATTAATTTTAGTCTTCTAAAATATTCCTTACCAAGTTGTATTCACATTTGTTTATGTTTTATTGTTGATCCTTCATCAGTTCCTAAATATTTATACATTCCTTCTTGCTCAAGTTCTTTTATATCACATTCCTGTCTCAGGCTGATGTTTTCTTGCTGCTGAAGCTTTCCTGCTTTAAAGGTTGCTTTTGCACATTTATCAGGACCTAATGACATTCTTCCATCATCTGAAAAAGTTTTGACCACTTGAAGTTGTGTTTCAGTTCTTCATTTGATGAACTATACAGTTTTAAATCATCCACAAAAAGAAGATGAGAAGTCTTTACACTTTGTTGTTTTTTGGAAGCCAAATTGTAGCCATATGTAGAAATACTAATTTTTCTAATGATAGGGTAAATTTAATTATTGACTTTATGGGTTTGGTGCTTGGTTGCAATTATATATATTTGGAGGGCAAGTATTTCAAATAGAACAAAGGTGTAGCTGTGGGGGCCTCATGTGCTCCCATATATGCAAACATGGTGTTATTAGAATGGGAATTTAACAAGGTTTTTAAGAGTGAGCTATTCAAACGTGAGGATGTATGTTCAGTTTCCGGATCACATCTTTATTCTGTGGACAGGTTCAGAGGCTAAAATCAAGGAATTTATTGATTATTTGAGTGAAACAACCAATTTTTTTAGATTAACTTACACTAGTAGCTGCCAGGGTGTACATTACTTAGATACCTACATTCAGAAGATTGCTAATGGGTTTAAATCCAATGTATACAGAAAACCCACATTCAGCAGTTCTTACTTAGAGTATTCTAGTAGCCACCCACACCACCAAAAGAAAAGTATTGTCAAAGGGCAACTTGCGCGAGTTGCCCCAATGACATCGATGGTAGGTGATATCGAGAGTGAGCTGCATAAAGTAGCTGAGATGTTTTATGAGCGAAGTTACCCTGCTAAACTAGTTGATGAGACTGTGGAATATGTTAAAAATGAATGGGGGAAAATATAAGCCTCTACTCAGTAGTGCAATACAAGAAAGAGATGTCTTAGTGGAAGAAAACAACTTTGAGAGAGCTATGGTTATTCCTTATTTGGGAAGGGCTCACCAAGTTAGGAAGTTATAGAAAATAATTGGGCTATTTTGAGACATAATCCCACATTGTGGTTAAGAATTGGTGTTAAGCCTACTTTTGTGTTTAAAACAGATATAAACCTTAAGCAAAGCTTAGAATAAACCCCGCTAAGTTGGAATTTAGATAAATCAGGCATATCCAAGTGTAGTATGTGCTCACACTGCAAATATATCTATGACAAAAAGACACTAATTTTAGAGAATTCATTAAAGTCTAAGGTGTGTCTTGTCAGAGGTAATTATCAGACAACTGGGGTTACTTATCTTGCTATTTGTAAATCCTGCCCAGCCTATTATATTGGAAAAACTGAGAGATGGTTAAGGGGCAGGATGCATGAACACCAGTATCAGATTTCCACAAAATACACGAACAATGCATTATATACTTTTCCTTTCAAGAAGCTTAATTGCTATTACATTCTTGGAATTTTCTGCTGTGCAGGTATCCGTTGAAATCCACGTCCAACTACTGGTGAACTAAAAATCGAAATACATCTGAAAATGTGATTTGAATAGAAAGAAGTTAATAGCACCATCCCTACTGAATCTTGTCCAGCTTTAAGCCCTACTGCTGTTGGATCATCCTGGCCCTGACTACAGTGACTGAAAATCTGCCTACCTCCCATATTGATCTACAGTCAAGGAACTGAAAAAGTTAATAGCACCATCCCTACTGAATCTTGTCCAGCTTTAAGCCCTACTGCTGTTGGATCATCCTGGCCCTGACTACAGTGACTGAAAATCTGCCTACCTCCCATATTGATCTACAGTCAAGGAACTGAAAGTAGGTCTTGGGCTTCGCTTTCTGCCTCTTTAGCCTCTGCATAGGTCCACCTTCAGAGTCCATTACTCTGCCTGCGTTTGTGTGCCTAGCAGCCAGTACCTCTCCTCTCTTATGGCGCAAAACGCCGCTCACTCTCACCTTTTCCTGCCCTCATTTTTCTTTCTTTTTTTCATTCCCTTGTCCTGTTTGTATTTTCCCCATTCTCCCTCTCATTTACCTATACCAGCCACTAGGTGGCTCTACTCTCTCTTCTTCTTTGCTTCCTCCTATTTCCCATGATTAGCCCTCCTCAGTCTACTCTGCTAATTTGGTTTTCCATCCCTCTACCTCCATTTTCTTCCTTACCGACTGCCTATTCTCCTTACCACCTGTGCTGATATCTCTCCAGTAACCTGCCCTACTCTCTTCCATTACACCTCACTCATCTCCTCCTAAATCCTCAGTACTCTTTTCTGTCATACTCCTCCTTACCTTTCTCCTATCCCCTCTGGTATCTGGTTCCTATCTTACCCCTTCCCTATTGACACTCGCTGCTCCTATAGTCTCACCTGCTTTTCTGATTGTCTCCTGGCTATACCTCAGTTGTTAGTTATCTCCCTTCTTAACACCACGCCACTTTTTTTTCCCCGTCTTTCTTTTTTTCCGTCTCCCTACCCTCTTCCTTTGGTCCCGCCTACCCTTCCCTATAGCCCGTGTTCTTTTCCCTGTCCCGCCCTTCTTCCGCTGAAGTTACTTATACCCCTTCCTGTACCTCAAGGCCACCCCTTTCACTTCCTTCCACCGCTCCAGGTCCCTGGCTGCTGTGCGCTCCTGCCTTGGCGAGTTATCTCTGGTAGGTTACGGTTACCTTGAGCTTTCTCTGCATGGAATTTTTGATGTTGTCAAGGCCGAAATAGCTGAACTTATTACTGTATTTATCAGTGATTACTGTCGCTAGTAGTCCTAATCACTATGCTACTGTGAAGTCTTTATTTATTCCGACGAGGCACCATTGGTTCTTAAACGAAGGACCCAGGGTTCGGACTAACAGCTTCAGGCATCGGGTCTGTTTAATCTGCTGCATTACTTGATGTTTGCTGCTAAATGTAGTTCAACATAGTCGCATTGCATTTTTAAGCTCTTAAAACTGTTGTAGTAATCTGCTCGTTCGCTTTTTATCTCTATAGCATTGTATTTAGCACTATTACATCGCTGTGTTGTGATTATACTTTTTCTGCTAGACCTGCTCATGCATCTTAGTACAAACTGATGTTGCCTAGATTACTCCTGCTTTTTTTTTTTCACTAAAACGCTAAGCGTTAAAGCGTTTGCACTGTGTTAGATGTGTTAAGAGGTACAGACTAATACTATTTCCTGCTCTACTTTGTATTTCTTTCTGCCTGTACACTTATCTAGACAAGTTAGTACCTGGCCAGGCTATCGTTAGAGTTACAGCCCATTGCTACTAAACGGCATCACACACGTGGAGCTTCTTTATCGTTAGCTGGCGTGTATGCTGGTGCAAATACGCTAAGGTGCTTACAACTATCCTATGACCCGGCACTGACGGCTTATTTTCCATAGATGCCTCTGCTGCTAGCCTTATTTGGAGCTTGTTACCAACCATTTACCCATTTTTGCATACTAGGCTCGCTTAAGCCTAGCTGTACCTAAACGCCTACACTCCTTGCGAGTGAGCGCTGCAGTAGATAAGAGATGTACTCTTCGGTTCATCTCTGATAGAACCTCTGCAACGCTTGAATCAGTACCTTGGATTCTCTGCTCTGCACCTCTTACATAGTACCCTAATAGCTGTATCACTTACTCTACTGTTAGTAAGTCCAACTACATACTTTTAATTTAGCTTTACAAATAGTTTAACCTCCTATATCCCGCAATGACTTGCATATAATATATTACTCTGGTGAGTTACCAGCTGGTCACATGACTGTTGCTACTCATAATATCTATTGTTTAGAGTCTATCAAGTAGATCCAGGTATACATTTTTGCTTGATTTATTTCTAGCTCACTATTGATAGTTTTATGTATTTTCCCGCTCTTAATGTTATCAGGGTTCGTTTTAGACAAGCTGTTTCAACAGGGTTAGATTGCTAGATAATTTTACTGTTAGACTGCTGATAATATTGCTGTTGTACCTTTGTTAATCCTTACCAATTTGGCTGTGTTTTGTACCTGTTCAATTTAACATCTATGCTAAGACTGTTATTCTTCTCTCCCCCTAGAAGTTAATAGCACCATCCCTACTGAATCTTGTCCAGCTTTAAGCCCTACTGCTGTTGGATCATCCTGGCCCTGACTACAGTGACTGAAAATCTGCCTACCTCCCATATTGATCTACAGTCAAGGAACTGAAAGTAGGTCTTGGGCTTCGCTTTCTGCCTCTTTAGCCTCTGTATAGGTCCACCTTCAGAGTCCATTACTCTGCCTGCGTTTGTGTGCCTAGCAGCCAGTACCTCTCCTCTCTTATCCCCCAAAACCCCCCTCACTCTCACCTTTTCCTGCCCTCATTTTTCTTTCTTTTTTTCATTCCCTTGTCCTGTTTGTATTTTCCCCATTCTCCCTCTCATTTACCTATACCAGCCACTAGGTGGCGCTCTACTCTCTCTCTTTCTTCTTTGCTTCCTCCTATTTCCCCTGATTAGCCCTCCTCAGTCTACTCTGCTAATTTGGTTTTCCATCCCTCTACCTCCATTTTCTTCCTTACCGACTGCCTATTCTCCTTACCACCTGTGCTGATATCTCTCCAGTAACCTGCCCTACTCTCTTCCATTACACCTCACTCATCTCCTCCTAAATCCTCAGTACTCTTTTCTGTCATACTCCTCCTTACCTTTCTCCTATCCCCTCTGGTATCTGGTTCCTATCTTACCCCTTCCCTATTGACACTCGCTGCTCCTATAGTCTCACCTGCTTTTCTGATTGTCTCCTGGCTATACCTCAGTTGTTTCTACCCGCTCCGTTCACCCTGTGGGCTCACTCCGCTCCCCTCCCTACCCCCAATTCCCACCCACCCCCCGGGGTCCTACATTTATAGCTCTATAGCCACACCCCTAGCCCTCCTATCCTATTACTCTCCTTCCCGCCAAATTGTTCCCCAGCCTTAGTACATCCCTTCCTACTCTATCTCTGCCCCAAGACCATACATCTTCTATTACCTTTCACTATTACCTAGACTTCTCTCCTTACACTTTCCTTCCACTCCAGCCTTTCTTTCTCTTTTACAATTAATATCCTTTCTTATCTACCTACTGCTTTAAACTACAGACTTTCCCCTATATTGCTTACCACATTCTATTTTCTCCCCTTTACACTTTCCCCTCTACTTCCTCACCTCTCTAATTACTAAATGATGCCTCCCTACATACGAACTATGCCTGTACTCTCTATCGCAATCACAACCACCCTTCTTTCTACATACCTTCTCACCTTTCTTGAAATTTCACTAGATAACTCTCTTATCTCCACACATAAACACACCTCTACTAGACTCACATTCACAACCTACCCTAATGTTAATTCCACCCTAGTTATCACCTATCTAAATTCCATAGGCAACATCACCTTACATACCCCTACTATCTTGCAAAACAAAAATCTCTAACAATTCTAAATAAGAACTACTTAACAAAACTTATTAATCCTACTCTACTAGATGGAGACATCCACCCCAACCCTGGCCCTACCTCACCACCTCCCCAAAACTGCTTGCCTAACCCCAACAATAACTTCCTTATAGGACACCTTAACATCCAAAGCATAAATAACAAAATACCTTTCATCCATGCCCTCTTAGATATACACTCATTTGACATCCTTTGCCTCTCTGAAACCTGGCTTACCCCAGGCACAAAAGACTCAGAGATTGTACCCCAGGGTTATAACATAATAAGACACGACCGCTTAAAACGTAAGGGTGGAGGAGTAGCAGTACTCTTCAAAAATCAACTTAACATATCTATTCAACCAGAATGCCCAAACCTAAATAGCAAAACAGAAACCATCATTATTAAACTCCAACTTAACCCCAAAAAATCTATTTACATTATTTGTTTGTATCTTCCCCCAGGTAATAACATTCCAATACTAGAAGACTTTTTAAGCTGGGTTTCTACCAACTACCCCCAAGAAACCATAATTCTTGGTGACGTTAACATAGACTGGAACACTATAAATACAGTCAATCCCACCTCCCATATTAACCTACATGGGTTTTCACAAAGTATTACCTCAACTACAAGAGTCAATAAACCCAGTAAGAAAGAGAGTATATTAGACTGGATACTAACTAATAAAGTTAAGACACATTATAAGGTAGGTATTATGCCTGATGACATCAGCGACCACTGCCTAACCTACATTTCTAGACAAAAATCAGAATTTGTTAACCTCCCAAATACAAGGCTAATTCGATCAGTCAAACACTTTAACATAGACCTTTTTAAAGCCGAACTGAGTGCATGTAATTGGAATTGCTTAAAATCACTCCCCCTAGAAGAAGCAGTATTATTCTTTAATTCCACATTCCTATCTATACTTGATTCTCATGCACCAGAACGCTCTATTAGAGTAAAGACCAAATCGGCCCCATGGCTGACCACCAACACAAAAAAACTCATGCTTGCTAGAAACAAAGCATGGAAATCTTGGAGATGTAATAAACTAAACCCTGACTTAGTTAAATTCCGCCAGCTTCGTAATTTAGCAAAAAAATCAATAATCTCTGACAAGAAAAACTTCTACTGTAACCTCCAGGAAACACATATTAACAACCCTAAACAGTTCTGGTCATCAGTAAATAGACTTCTTTCCCCAGGAACTGCGAAAACTCCTTCCCCTCTAAATGCTGACCCAGAAACCCTCTCCAGACTGCCAATGCTTTCAACTCTTTTTCTCTGAAACTATTCAAACCCTAGCCAAACAAATGAACACTAACAACTCTCATATACCACCTAACAGAACTACCTCTTCCCTCAATTTCGCTCTAAAACCTATATCTACCTCTTTCATCTTCAAACTCATTCACAAACTTAAACCCTGCACCCCTTCTGCTGACAAGCTCCTTCTCTTTTCCTTCAGAAAGCTGCTAAAGAAATTGCTTATCCTATTTCCTTACTCATCAACAGAACTATCCAAGAAGGAACCATCCCTGATATATGGAAAGTCTCCTATATTATACCACTTCATAAAGGTGGAAACTCCTTGACCTTTCCAACTTTAGACCAATTGCCCTTCTTTCACCCTTGCAAAAATAATGGAAAAATGTATTCACCAGCAACTGGTACACCACCTCTCCCTCCACAACATAATAGCAAACTGCCAGCATGGTTTTAGACCCCATCATAGTACCACCACTGCCCTTCTCTCCTTTATAGATACTATCAACAAAAATTGAAACAACCATTCTCTCTCCTCCGCTCTTTTCATTGATCTCTCAAAAGCTTTCGACATGGTTAACCACTCTCTCTTAATCAATATTCTCGAATCTCTTCCTTGTGATAAACTAGCCACAAATTGGTTTAAATCTTACCTTAACAACAGACAACAAGCAGTAATTTGGGAAAATCACATCTCTTCTCTCTTGCCCATTTCCATCGGAGTTCCCCAGGGCTCCATTCTAGGTCCACTTCTGTTCACCCTCTTTATAAACGATCTTCAGACTGCTATACCACAAGCTACCTGCATACAATATGCAGATGATTCTACCCTTATCTGCTCCGCACCTTCTTCTACTGAACTGACCTCCTTAACACAAAATACCTTTAACAAAGTAGAAACTTGGTTTTCTAAACGGTTTCTCCTACTAAATGCAAAAAAAACTAAACTCCTCCTCTTCTCCCCCACCTCTCGGTCCCCCCCTTTAAACTTTACCATTTCTTCTAATAATGGCACTATCATCTCGCCTGATCCAACTACTAAACTTCTTGGAATAACCATTGACAATCATCTTTCCTTCGATCAGCACATAAACAACACCATCAAGGTTGTTAACAAAAAAATTGGATCCCTATATCGTATTAAACCTTTTCTAACCCCAGCAACAAGAACCAAATGTGCTCAAACCCATCTCCTATCTACTCTCCTATATGCTTCTCCCATTTATACCAACCTCAAGAAAAACAATCTTAACAAACTTGAAACTTGCTATAATAACATAGCACGTTTCGCCACTAGTAACCCCTTTAGGACTCACCACTGTATAAATCTAAAGCAACTTGGCTGGCTCGAATTTCAAAACTACCTAAAAATTCCTCAACTCACTATAGCTCACAACATATTACACCTACCTGACAACACCCCTATACTCTCTCAACTCCTAATCCCGTATAATAATCTGAACTCGCTTCACTCCTCTAGTAAACTTATGACTAAATCAATAAAGGCAAACAACACAGCAGGTTGTTCTCTTTTCACTAACACTATAGGTAAATGCTGGAATCTCTTACCTTGTGACATAACTTTGACTACATCCCTGCCTCAATTCAAACAGAAAATTAAACTGTACTACCTAAATCATTGGCTTTGTTTCTGCAGTACACCAGGCTAACCTTTTTCTTTCTCATACTACATCTCTCCTTCACTCTTCCTATTAGTATCTGTCTTATTTCTTCTCCTTTTACAGTACTAATTGACCTAGGTACATTCTATGTAAAATTGCTAATATGGTATTAACTGCTCATCGAAATGTGCTTCTCCTGAATCTATCTTGCATTCTGTGTGATGTTATGATTTTCTAATTTGTTACTTATAAACATTTGTAATATTTTGTAATGTACTTAGTATTTAGTGGAGCTTTTCTCCTCGGGCCTCTGCTGAAAATGGACATGTATCCAGCCAGACTAGCCCGGTCAACAAATGTAAAATAAATAAAATAAATAAATAAATAAATATAAACATTCCACAACATGTACCTGTTTTATTAATTTCTCTTTTTCCATAATAGACTGAGTTATACCAAATCCAGGGGGGGGGGTTACAGAAGTTATATTGAGAAAAGAGAGATTAAATGGCAAATAAGACTGCAAACCACACAAACACCAGGATTAAACAAAATGATTTCCCTCAACCCCATATTAATCAGAAAAGCCATCCCTTAAGAATATTGTGCTTATTATTGGTTTACAATACGTGTCTTTGGAAATTATCATGTAAAATTATTTTTTTTAAACTTTGACATTTTTATAAAGCACATTGTTCTTTCAGTTTTTATACTGGTTGGGTTGTATTTTAAGCATTGGACATATATTGTGGTATATGGAATGGTATTTTTAAAAGTTTTTATATAATTGTGTTATGTCACTACTTGTTTATTATTTAAATGAGCTGACAGCTTTCTACTTTGATTCTGATGAAGTCCCTATTACATGGGGATGAAAGTGCTCAATCATTTTAACATTGTGGATAAAACAGATTTCTTTAAGGTTGGCTAGTGATAATTGCTGCTTGCAGTGTTTCATTTTATTATTTGTGATTGTGGTAGAATACTGTGGTTGCCTTTGGACTTACTAACCTGTAAATAGACAGCTTAATGGGTTAAGGGCAAGACAAAAGAGCAGCGGTGACAAAGAGTTACCCTGGAATATCCCCTTTGAATTTTTATCCTTGGGATAATAATTTGTCTTTTATCATGGCTTAACTGCAAAATAATTTGCCACGGTTTTATTACTACTTTACTGTGATATGTGTCTTCTGATATTAAAGCTTCTGCATTATGTCTTGCGTGGTTTCTTTTTTCATGTTATTGTATTGTAGAGATAGGAATATGTAGCACTGATGTGTGTCTCTTACTGTTTTCCATACTACGATACAACAATCTGTGTGTGTATGCATACCTGTGTCAGTTGAGCCTTGCCTGAGTTGATGTTCCATGTGGCACATTTGCATATGTTCATGTTGTAATATGATTATGGTGTTGTGTCTGATGCCTTGTGTGTACATCTAGGGAGTAATTTCCATTAGATGCAATCTGTGCTGCTGTGGTGGGGCAACACCTGAACATCAATGTTCATTCTGTGTACTCATGTACATGTGCCATGTATGTTGTGGGTCAGATACTGATGTGCTGCCTGGGCCTGCAGTTGTTGCCACACCTTATGTTGCCTACACCTGTGTCTTCTACCCCCTGTGTTCTCCTGCTCCTCCCATTGATACCTGTGGGATTTCCTCTTTGGATATCTGGAGCATACCTCTCAACCTCTTAGAGCAAGAAATCTAGATAAAGCCATAAGTAATGGCAGAGAAAGGACCCACAATAGGGACACTTTTTAAATATTGTTGTTACAAACTTAGAAAGTTGATAAAATAATAGGTTTTACATTAGCATACATTTTCTGAATGGTATGAAGTTAGAAACCCATATCTGTGTCATTATGTTTTGACTTCAACCCTCAATGATTTGCCAGAAAACCACAACTTTATGAGAAACAAACCAAAAATATGAGGCAAAAATCTGGACATTCTACAAAAATCTGTACAGTTGAGGGGTATGATCTGGAGTTCTTGTGGTAGTTCACTCACACCTGCAGCTGGAAGACAGCCACTCCCTCTAGTTAGCATGTTGTGCAACATGGCATGCATTGTTATCATCTGCACCACTTTCTCAGGAGTGTATTGCATTGTATCTCTGGATGTGTCCAGACATGTGAAGCTAGCTTCCAATGCACCAAACACATATTCTATGGTGTTTCTGGTAGAAGTGTGCGCTCTACAGTAGGACATCCTGTGCAGGGTTAGATGGGTCATTGTACTGTATTGTTAGCCATGACTCAAATGGATAACCACAGTCACCTGTTGTGGGGAGTGGAAACACGTGGTCAGGATGGATATTGTTGTAAGGGGTATCCTTAGCTCCTGTCCTAGCTGTACTCCTTTACTTACCTATTAGCAATCCCTCAGGTATTTTACCTACAGGGAATGCTGCCCTCAGTCCACTTTATCCCCATGTGGCAACTTCATGGATACTTTCAGGGTGTGTTGCCATGATGTTTATTATGTTGTCATCTTACACACACATCTTGGTAGCTGATGGATGGCCAACCTTTTCTGTTTCTGTATCAGTCTGCTTCAGGATGGACTGGTGTTTTGATAGATATGTGTGTGCAATCTATTGCATTAGCTACATGGGGGAAGTTTGTGATGCTGTAAAACTGGTGCATTACAGTTATCTGCTTAATGGGGGTAGATGGGAATTGTATGTAGTCATCCACCTCACTGCAGATTGCTTCCAGGAATTTTGCCAGGATATGACTGGCAACTGTCTGGGATACTATCATAGCATTGCCCATGTATGTCTAGAATGTCCCAGATGCAAGTACACCAAGGTTGACAGACACTTTGGTTTTAAGAGGGATGGGATTTCCTCACAGAGTCTCACAGACATGTATGTAGCACACTTGTTGCAGAAAGACTGAACCAGTTGTCAATCTAGATTGTATCTTGTCATTTATGTGCTGGTCTGACAACTGATTTAGTGCCAGCCTTGCTCTTACTCTAGCTGGCTGCCATCTAGGTTGCACAGCCAAAGCCTCATTTATGACTAGTATCACTGTAGCCTGTTGCAGTTCATTAATTGCAGGTTGTATTTTTATATATTCTTGGATGTTTTGCTACAGATTTCACTGTAATCTGTAGTATCGGCTTGAATTCCTTGGGGTCCAAAAGCATACGCAGAGGATTTCATTAATGGAGTTGACATGGATGTTTGTTGCATTTAAGTTGTGTTGTATGCAAAGAGTGTGTTTTGGAATCAGACGGGGATGCACAGAATCCCTAATTATCCTATGCTGAATGCTTAAATACTTGGGCTGTCTTCAGTATGTCTTCTGAAATTGTGTCTGCAGTGGGTGCACTGAAGTCTTCCTTCAGCATAATGTGCTGCCAACAAATAGCTTCCACAAACTTTATGGAATCTGGGCCTAGGAGTTAGTTTTGGTTTCCTCAACAGAAAACATTTTTTTTAATTAAATGGCAGAGTGAATTTGAAATAATGGAAACAGCACAAAAGTTAAATGATGTAAGTGATGTAGTTAGATATATAGTGGTGAGAGAAGATGATAAGAGATTTACCGGTACCAAATTTCTAAAATTATGGAGGGAAGTACAAATTTCTGAAGTTAATCAGCCAGGCAAAAATAAAGAAGAAAGAAAACTGACCTCTGTCCTTATATATTAGGTAGATGATGCACTAGCTAAGCCACAAAAACAAGAAATAATAGAATTTCTGTTAACAAACAAGGAAGTTTTTTTAGCTCCCTGACATCAAATATCTGTTTCAACACCATATTCAAACCATATCAGGAGAAAAGGTCAACTTAACAACTTACAGAATTCAAAAATCAGAAAGAAAAGCAGTACAGAAAGTTCTAAAGACATTGCTTAAAATAGGGGTAATAGCCTGGTCAGAAGTGAGTAATACAGAGTTGTAGTGTAATTCCTGAAACCTAATGAAACACTGAAACTTAGGTATTTTAAGAGGCTGGACAATAATGCAGGCTTTGACAGTTGCACAATCTGTAGGACTGAGGAAATACTAGAAAAACTAGAAAACACAAACTGCAGTAAATGGGCTACGGCCATGAAAAATGTGGCACCAGTTTGGCATGACCCACTATAATGTGGATGGTCAGCCAAAGACCATTAGGTGATCAAATGGGCATGCAATTGATAATGTTATGCTGGGGGTGCAATTGTAGCATAATCTTGTCATACCTCTCAACCTGTAAGTGCAAGAAATCTGGACAAAGACAAAACCAATGTAGGACAAAGGTCCAAAAATAGGGACAGTTTGTAAATATTGCTCTTATAAACTTAGAAAGATGATATATTAAAATATTTTGTAATAACATGCATTTTCTGAAGGATATGAAGTCTGAAATTCAAATGTCTGATATTATTTAGTGATTTCAATTCTCAATAATGTGCCAAGAAAACCATGAGGGACTTACCAAAAATAAGGCAAAAATCTGGACATTCTGCAAAACTCTTGGCAGTTGAGAGGTATGTAATAATCTTGAAAACTAGTATCCAAATAATAGTATTTACAAATTTTGCTACATTTATGCATACAGTGTGCAAATATATTTGCTATTGTATATATAAAAACTACTTTAAGAACTGAGAGGAGTTTTCTGCTATATTACGTAGAAACATGTTGCAATCACTTTAAATCAGAATGTTGTTTAAAGTGCAGATGGAAAGTTTGTTGCATTTCACACAGAAGCTTTGCTTAATAAAACAATGAATGCAGTATAAAAGGAAGGTTAAAGTAAGTCCACAGACAGTGTGCTGTTTTTGCTTTTTGGTGGGAAAATTGGATGTTTAGAGCAACATCTCTTAAAGAGAGGCAACAAAGTGAATAAGGGCCTTGAAGATTTTCTGTTAAATTAACCCAGAAGATAGAACTAGTGAAAGGCTTTGAGAGTGGGAGAGAGAATAATAAGACCTGGCACTGTATTCCAGGTATAAGGAAATGTACTACTAATCTTTACAAGAGACCTGGCACTGTATTCCAGGTGTAAGGAAATGTACTACTGATCTTTTCTTCAACAAGGTGCTCAACAGGCTTCCTAAGAGCTGAAAACTCCTGTAGCACCCCCCCCCCCCGCCAAGACTTGGCAGAGGAGAATAGCTGTTTCCCCAAACAAAAAATAAAATAACTAGAAATGTACTGCAGCTTAAATGATTTAAAAGCTAGTCTAGTGTAATTTAACAGTATTAACTGTCTTAGGCAGTGACAACTCCACTATTTTCTGCTTCCTGTATATTTTAACAAGTACCTATCCTTGGCTGATGATTAATGCAGCTGATATAACATCTTGTTTAGTTTAACCTACTTCGATTGTGCTGTATCAGTTTAACAATGCAAAGTTACTCCATTTTTATTTTTATCTCTTACAAAATTTGGTTGTCTTAATACCATTCTGAGACTGTTTAGAGACTCTGTGCATGTAGAGATTAACTCATGCTAAGGTAGTGTTTTTTTTTTTTAAGCCATAGGGTCAGATTTCATACAATTCCACACAAGATTTGCTAATAACCAAGTAATATTTAAATATGTCCCAGTTTACGGAGAATACCTCAGCTCAACGCAGTCGTAACCAGCTCAGCCACAATGAGTCATATCAAATAAGTATTGCAGGAAAAGCTATTTATGAAGTGATATATGTATGTGCATTAGCAATGCACATCTACAGAAGGTATACAAGGCCAAGATAATTTTTGTTAATATGTGGAAATTATTAATGGAAGACAAATGTGCATAAGCCATTAATTCTGAAAATGGGCAAATATCTCTAAATATTTATGGATATCGTCATAATATGTAGACTGACCTATATGTGTGTGTGTATATATATATATATATATATATATATATATATATATATGTATATATATAGAGTTCGCCTGTATGATCTGGAAATACTGAAATCTCGAATTTCAGTATCTTGAGACCATAAAAGCAAATTTTTAAAATGGCAAAAGTGCATAATTGCGAATTTGAATATTTCAAATTCGCAGTTGTGGCTTTATGTTACGTTACTTGCGGTGTTTTGTGTGGATGGTGTCCAGTGTTGTGTGTGGATTTAGGTGGAATTTAAGGTGAGTGTTTTGAAAGGGTTTTGGGTGGGAGTTTGAATGTATGCGGGTGTGTTTGTAAGTTGTCCGTGTGGGTTAGGGTAGGCAGGTGAAAGTATGAGTGTGTAAGTGTTGGATGTGTTGGTGTTTGTATATGTGTGATGTGTGTGTGTGTGTGTGTGTGTGTGTGTGTGTGTGTGTGTGTGTGTGTGTGTGTGTGTGTGTGTGTGTGTGTGTGTGGGACTGTAGAATGTCTGGGTGTGAGTTTAATTTCTTTTTCTGTTTGTGCGATCTTGGAGTTAGTATATATAAGTAGGGTACACAGCCCCCCCCACATGGAGGGTGCAGGGAGGCTTGCCCCCTTCTTATTTGTAGTGTAGGTTTGTGGATGTGTGGTTTTATGTTTTTGTGTGTTTTTTTGTTTTGTACTGTGGATATTGTGGCGTATGTGTGGTGTGGTGTATGCTGTGTATTCAGGATTTCAAATTTCATGATTTTGTACTATCACTGTTTTGGATTCACCTTTATGGTTTTAATATACTGAAATTTGAGATTTCAGTATTTCAGAATTATAAAGGGGAACTATAGATATATATATATATATATATATATATATATATATATATATATACACACACACACACACACACACACACACACACACACACACACACACACACACACACACCTGGCACAATTTGCAAAGTCCAATGTTACCTGTAAAACTTCTAATAAAAAAATTAATTAAGTAAACTGAAGGGCAATGCCGACCACTTTGCCATGGCTAACAGTACCTAACAATGTGTGCAGGACATGTGTGGGGAACACAAATAATGCACTCACCCAAGGAAATAGAGTGATGGAAAAGCAGAAGTAATGGAGGGTGAAGAAAAGAAGAAGGGCCCACAAGAGGTATGATGGAATAAGAAGGTCAGAGGGAAAATCAAAGGGCTATGGGCTTTTTCTTTTTTTGGAATGGCCCCCCATTTTTTTGCAGACTAGAAGAAAAGACATGGGCAAAAGAGTGGATACAAATATTTAACAACTATCACAAGGCATGACAGACAGAGGTCAGAAATACACATAAAGGATAGGCTTGGTAGCAGACAAAACACATATAGACTATACAACACTGGTGAAGGAAAAATGACAAACAAGTAGGGATGCATACCAGACATGGTGCAATACAAAAATACACATATACTAATGCAAAATTCATTGCTAAGATGTTGCAAACTGTGTGCCAATCATAGCAGAATGATTATGACCAATAATAGGTGTATATTGGAGAACACTAAATTAGGAGTTCTGTCATTGAGGTGCACAATGTATATCAAATCCAGTCATCCACTAGGCTGTCAGCAGTGCAAGTACAAGCCAACAACAGCAGTGATGAGCAAATGCAGGTGAGGAAATGCATGGTCAGACAAGAACCTCCAACTCTGCATGCATGCATGTGAATAGCATACAACTAAGCACGTGCCAAACAGCAATACCACAGCAAAAGATGAATGTGGCTTTGTAATAAATAAATAAGTGTACATACCAGAAATGCAAGAATAATGGGATCCATATGTCAAAGACACAGACAATGCATATGGGTGTTCAGGTATTCACTGTGCATGTGTGACATGCAATGGCATTATATAAGCCACACTGAAAGAAGGCTTATTATACATACCCACACTATTGATATGGAATATTAAGTAAATGGTGATAAATATATGAGTAATGAAAGCTAAGGAATGCAAGCCTTTGCATAGGCAGGAAGCATATAAACTTCTGGGTAATGCACAATGCACAAGTACAACATAAACACTGATGTGATCTATGCAATTGCCACCACCTTATGTGCATACACCTCACATCTGTATGACACTCCTCATGGTGGCACAAGGTCATATTGTACCAGTACATCTATATGACAACAATGATTCATTACAGGAAGGTAAACATATGCATAACATATGCCATGTATATGTTAAACATGCAGGCCAGTGATATAAGAGGGAAGGGAGATGGACAACATAGGCCCACATCAGTGAGGAAATGGCAGCAAGAGAAAGTTGTCTCAGAAGAAAGACAACTCTGGCTAAGGAGACACAGTGCACATGCCTATGTCCACAACACAAGATGGAATACAAGTCCTTGCAAAGTATATTGAAGCAAATGGCCAACATTTGACATGTGCATAGTGCATTGCAGATGACTATCAACACGTCTGTGTACAAATGACACAAACAACACAGTAATGTACAACAGTTAAACAGCAAATGGCATGGGTTCACAAAAAAGTAGATTTCATTATCACATACCCACATATATTGCTATACAAACATAATACAACAGGTGGTGTGATCACCATTATTGGTATAAATAAACTGTATATGTTATGACTGATCAAAGGACAGTCCTGTGCACACAAGTACATGCAATAAAATGGAGTAAGTGCATTTAACCAGTTGCATATTACAAGGCTGGTTGTGTGTCAATCATATTACAGCCATTCACATTTACATCCATGTAAATCAGTGGATATGTGCTACAAATGTACACACTGACATTCATGTTAACCCATTTATACATTTCAAGTATAAAATATACTGGGGATTCAATAAACCCTGTGTAGGCTTCACACTAAGCCTACATGGAGTTTATATTTTTGTGTGATGAGGAGCAGAGCTAATCACATATGCACATCACACATCACGCATACGTGGATACAAGTGAGGTTTCATGCCCAGCAACAGTGTTGCAGACCAGGACACCACATAAAGCAGCACAAAGACATTTAGACATGCAGACAGGTTTACCTACAGATAAACTACAGGTTACCTTACAAACTCATTATGTGAGATTGCACACATCCACAATGACTACAGGGCTAAAATTAAGGCAGTGGCTGCAATACTAACACATTACAGAAAAGTGCACTCAGTGCAATGTACACAGCAACATGTTTTTGGCATTCTGAAATAAAGGCTTTGTGGTGATCATCAAGGGTGCATAGAATGCAGTGTGAATACCCTTGTCTGTATAAGTGTGCATATTGAAAGGGCCACAGACATGGATGGTAGGAATGAAGAAAGAGAAAGAGGAGATGTGAAACATGGCAATGTACATTAGATAAGGACATGTCAATGTACATACACTCCAAAGACAACTCAAGTAGCATAACATTAATCACATATGTACATATCACGGTATGTACTGCTGGTTACACCTCCTGTGTGAGTATATTTATACCATCACACATTATGTGACTGCTACACAAGGTTACAAAGCAATAGAGATGATTGGTTATGACAAAAACATCCTGACATGATCACTGAAGAGGATACTTTACAAGGATTGTATATACAATAGGGGTATATGCATATTATGAAGGTGTGCAAAATGAGTTGCTTGAATATGAGTGAAATGTCAGCATAGCTCTAAACCAATCAGGGACACATAGGAAGAGGCTCATGGACAACATTAGACATAAGCAGGCAGAATCACGGACAATTTTACAATAATACCACCATTAATTTGTGACATTGACATAAAATATGTTATTGTAAGTTATTATACATGTTCTGGAGAAACAAATGCGTACAATTGTAAATATTGTCAGCATTCTATAAGGGGAATTTACCCCCATTCCCCAAAATGATCACTTTTTGGAAGATTTAAGAGGGAGAGTGTTAAACCTGGAGTTGAAATCAGGGGCAATCCTGGACAGTTTAGAAGTTTGCATGGCACAGAAGCCACAAGCTACACTTGCCAGAATCAAACACATGCAATCAGTACTATAAGTAACCTGTGCATTAACGTGGTGCAACACAGAAAAATGTATCATGCATACATCTTCTATAGCATCTTGAAGGGAAGTCTGCACTGTCAAATCCTAATAGGTATGCATTACACAGAATAGCTCTGTATGGCTGGCAAGATGTGTGGAGCACTGGATCTCACTGTGCCAAATGTCATACACTTGACTAAAGCATTACTGGCTGATATAGGTATCAGCCATATGGATAACAACAGTTACAAACAACACACTATTATGAGTGGATTCACTACATGCAGCTGTGTATTGCATGCATCTACCACATGTAATAGCAATGGACATTGTCTGAAGCATCTGCAACTGATGTGTGAATTAAAGGAGTGGTCCATTATAATTGAATGGTACAGCAATATGTGAGATTGATGGCAATGCATCAGCTATGGCCATGTACACAGAAACTACAGCAGTGCAAAGTTTAGCATCAATAAGTGAGGACGATGTCACTGTGTTATTGTTCACATACCAAACAATACATGGAGCACACTCTGTAAGCTCATTTCAAACCTCAGGACTTGTGCCATCCAATCACTGTCCCCCTGACATTGTCTGTGAAAAGGTTATACTACCATGAAATTCTGACATGCATGCAAATGTGTTCATGCAAACTATCAGGTGGCAATCCTATAACTGTACCTAGGATACAACTGGGCTTCATAGGTTCATAGCAGAGTACTAGGTTAATGTCCCAAGATCCTATAAAAGCCTAGCCATATTTAACATGAGTTTCACAATTTTCAGTAGCTATTAGAATGATATTCACACATGTATGAGCCTATCCTGTTGTAACTGATATGAAGTGCCTTTATCCATGAAGGACATGGGTGCAACAACAGGAGTACAATAACGATTGACTATTCATTGATCTAGGTTACACTTGGAGGATCAGAAAAGGCCTTTGCTTTATGTGAACAGGAAGTGGGTTCCAGAGAAGGGGTATTGTTTGACAGATGTATAACACTCTCTCCAACATGATTTATTACGTCAGAGGCTAGGTTATCACCTTTGGACAAAGTGACCCCTCATACAGTTTGCTTTACCAGTCTGTAACATTTCCATCATGGCCTGATTGCAGACTGCCCTGTAGAACAGACACAGATTGGCCCTTGGTAATCTATAGTAGACTGAATTCAGTGATAGGGCTTTTTATCTTTCCACTTAGGACTTGTTTTTTTTGCACCATGTATGTTCATTGTTTGAAAACTCTGGTCTTGCTCCAGCTGTTGCAGATGTATGGTGAGGTACATGAAAAATGGTGCATTGTACTCAATTGTTGTTGTGAGGAGGGCCCAGTACAATGAAATATAACATCGGATGGCATTCCTATACTTTTAACTTGTGCCACATAGAATGTACCTGAGTACACAGATCGCATACCACTAAGTCTATGCATAGTGGTGTGCTGTCTATATTGTAATAATCTTGAGTATTTGCTGTTAAAAAAGGGATCTGTTATCCTTTTTTGGCCATTTAGTGTGCCTCTGTCACAAATATTTTCTGTGCATTAATACTTTCTGCAGTATATCAACAGTGTTTGTGGATTCAATGAGTGTCCACAGTTTGTAGCCATCCACAAAGTTGGTCAGACATAGGCTATCTAAGTTTGTTTTGACCTCTGAGAATTAAACACTTAGCAGGAAAGGGCATAGTATAGAACCCTGTGGTACAGCCCTGGTCACTGGCCCCTTGCTATAGGTGAAATCACACACTTTGTTAGTTGTATGTATCCTGTTGGTGAGCCATATGGCTCCACACTTGGTGATGTAGGGGTTTATACCCAGTTGAGACAGTCTCTCTGTAATGCACAAGTGTGGAATTGTGTCAAATGCCTTGGTCAATTAAAATTAGGTGGGATGCACAGTCTTTTCATTATCCATGGCCTTGGTGATCTTCTTGAAGCAGTCAACCAGATTTAACAGACATGATCTAGCCTTTACAAATCAAGAATGGATTGGGTACTTAGTCAGGAGAGTACCTTTGTCATTATTAATAAGGTCCATGGTGATTTTTTTTACATTGTCTTACAGATGAGGCTAGTCAAGCTTATGGGTCTATAGTTTCCAGTTTGCCACCTTTTTCAGATGGATGACTGTTGCTGTCCACTATTCTGCCACGACATAGCATGTCTGGAGGCTGTGGTTAACCAGGGATCCAACTGTGCTCATTACGTCAGGGATTAAGTCATTGAAAGGCAATCTGGACTGTTGTCAGGGGCCACTAATGTCATGTTTTTACACTTAGAGAGCACACAGATGAGCTGTTCTCATGAGAAAATAAGCTGAGCAATGTTTGCATGTATGACAACCAGTTGAGGCAGGGGGGTGAGGTTTGATCCAAATCTGTCCACTAGCAGGTTGTCTATTTCCTCCAGTTGATTATGGCTGGTGCCATCCCCAACCAGCTCTGTGCATAGTTGTGTATTCCCCTTAAGCTTTTGTACTTAGTTAGAAAATTTGTGACAACACCTCCAAATACAGCCTTGGTAATGCATCATATACCACACAGTGGAAGTGTTAACACATTCATACAGCTCTACCTATGTCACATAATTACATCAATTGCACATCATACACCTATATGGTTTTCACTGTAAAGCTGTGTGTGAGTGCCATGATACCATATATGGGCACATTACAAATCATGTGGATGTGCCGCATGCAGAACAGTTACTAACACAAATGCTGACAGTCAGCATAGCACATGTGGATGACAACAGCATTGACATGTGTAATGTTCATAGGCTAATAGGACATTACTAGGCTAATGGCCAACATCACATAAAATTGAAGCCATTATTATAACATTTAACCCAATATCACTATTATCTATATGATGGAAGATAGTAAGGTTGTGTGCATATGTGTCTATGTGTTTGATTGTATTACATACTGTTTCTGTCCATATGTGAAATGCACCATCCAAAGATATAATTTACAATCATACATCCAGTGGCCTGGAGATGGTTTGCAGAGGGCCATGGAGGGACTTTGCTTCATGATGTGTGTATGCATCTTTGAGATGATGATGACATCCTCAAGTCTACTGCAGGAAGGATGTTGTGTGCACAGAGGGAAAAGGGGATGTTGGATTCATGGGGCTATGTTTAAGGTTCTCTGGATTGGTAGTCAAATGAAAAAAAGCTTCAAAAGGTCATACAATAACCATAATGTACCACTATTCAAACACATAGCAGTTGACTTTGGTCAGATATGAACATTAAATCTGTGTAGATATAGAAGCTGAATTCCATAAAATGTAAGACTAGCACCACCACATAAGTCTGAATTTAACTGTGTCATGGTGCACTTTGTAGATGTTGACAGCATCATTGTATGCTGACAAGAAGATGTTGGAAGGAGTGTCTGACATAGATGTGGAGTCACATCTCATTATAAAATTGTATCAAAAATATTAATTGAATGAAAACGCACTTAAGATGACTGCTGTGAGATTAGAAGCACTAACTATCAAGTTACACAGGCTGGAGAATACAGTACTTAATGTTAGCACCACAGCAGAAGTGTGACTTACATAGTGTCAGAGTGCACTTTATAGAAGATGACATCATTAGTGTATGTTAACAAGAAGATGTTTGGAGGAGTGTCTGATATAGCTGTGGACTCACATGCCATTCTAAAATTGTCACCAACCTGATAGTTGACTGAACACACACACAAACATACACGTGCAAGTTGAATGTAGTGAGAGTAAAACTCTTAACTAACTGGTTACACAAGCTACAAGACACAATAACCAATGCAAGCACCGTAGCACAAGTCTGAATTTCATAGTGTCAAACAACACTTTAAAGCAGATTACATCATTAGTGTGTGCTGAGAAGTTGTTAGTAGGTGTGTCTCACACACTGCTCTAAAATGGCCACTATAATGACAGCTACATGAACAGAAAAACACACAAGTTGACTGTAGTGAGATTAGAACTCCTCCCTACTGATCTACAGAACAAAAATGCTTACCATAAGCAGCACAGCACAAGTTTGACTTTCATGCTCTCAGACAACACTTTATAGCAGAAAACATCAGCAGTGTCTGGTGAGAAGAAAATGGTAGTAGGAGTGTGTCACATGCTGTTCTAAAATGGTCTCCAGGATGTGATCTTACTGAACACAAACAGACACCAGTTGACACCCATGAGACTAGAACCCTTACCTAGCTATCTATAGAACAGATTACTTAAAGCAAGCACCACAGCGTAAGCCTGACTTTCACACTGTCAGACAACACTTTTTAGCAGATGACATCATTAGTGTATGTTTGTGAGAAGATGTTGGGATGCCTGTATGAAATTGCTATGTAGGTATGTACAACTGTAAATATGTTTGAGCTCCATGACATTTGTTTGCTGACAGTAGTATAGATACTCATGCTCTACTGAGTATGCACACACTCATATGAGACACACACAATTTGGCTGTTGTGGTAATGTAACCCCTACCTAACTGTTTTGCTCTCA
Source organism: Protopterus annectens (assembly GCF_019279795.1). Taxonomy (NCBI): domain Eukaryota; kingdom Metazoa; phylum Chordata; order Ceratodontiformes; family Protopteridae; genus Protopterus; species Protopterus annectens. The sequence goes on along the minus strand of NC_056744.1, from coordinate 1,639,193,807 downwards.
TCAGCGGAACACTGCAATTAATATTTATGCCATCACCGTAGTCTGATTTTCCTTGTCATAGTGGTCTTTATAGATGATGAGATTATCATTATATGATGCAGATTACATACACTGTTATGAGAGTGGTGGGCAAAGTCTGCAAAGTGTGGACTTTTCTAATTTGGATTGAGAGTGCATGTTGCAGAACTGAGACATACATGCACCTGCTTCTCAATATGTTGTGTACATTGCACACTTTCAGTCACACACACACACACACACACACACACACACACACACACACATGCGCACGAGCGCATTTTGTGATCAGCATTGATGCAGGTGTTGATGTATGTGTGTTCATATTATGATGACTTGATTTCCACATTAAGACATGTATAAGACAATCTCAATGTCTGTTGTCAGTATAAACCTTTAAATGATGTACATATCACTGACTTATCTATTTTCAAGGGCATGGTGCAGGGCACACACAAGTCTGAGTAAATATATGTTCTGTCACTAACAAGTCCATTCTCTTTGGTTGTGGTTTTACATGCATTTAAATTGGATGAACACTAACTGGGCAAAAAATATTGCAATACATGCCAGACAGCTCTTTACATAGCACTCCACCCAGAAACTGTTTTATGCGAATGATGGCAAAATGTTTGTTCATGTGGCATTCACATTTAATGACTAAAACTTGAAATTGAGAAGTATTCATGTATACATGCTATGGTAGAAATAGGTGACATATACTGTGTTGTTTGTACTGTAGTTTACATTGGAAATGTTATGCCATAATTTGTATGACGTTAAGAACTGTGGTTATTACCTTCCCCATTTATGCACAATTAAGTGAACTCAGTTTTTTGCTTAAATGGGAAAATAGAGGAATTTGTATAGATTCACCTTCCTTCATGCAAAAATGCTAAGTGGTAAGGTGTGTCCATTAACACTTTAGACTGTACTGAGTGTAAGAAATACACATGCTGCCTTGCTTTCCCCATGGCATAAGGTGTAAGAGCACTAAAGTCATGTTTAGAGTACAAATAACACAGGGGTTGAATATGCCTTAATCTAATTTTTTACATATGCTGTGAGAATGTCATTACATAAGTAAATGTGATATTTCCTGCAAATGTGAGAAACAATGACTACAGTAAAGTACTGTATAAAAATATAAACATAAGTCAAGTGATTTATGTCAACATTGCACATATGGATTTGCATTTTTATACATTTAGCAGTCTAAATAACTGTTAGAGTAGATCTTTCAAAATGCTGCTTGTACTCTGCTATAAAGTTGTGTTATCTTAGAGCAGTGAGATTAAGCAGCATTGAATGGAGGGAACCCGGCAAGTGCAGCTGATGCCATAAGATATGAAGAGCCATTCAGCATTGCTCGGCATTGGTGCACAATGCCAAACTTTGCACAAACACAGAGGAGAAAAAGTGAAGGACTTTATTGGGGAGCATTTCTGACATGTGTGTAGTGTGTGATTTTATTTTTGACCAGATTAAGGTATGAAAATGGGGTAGATAGGAAAGTGGTGAAATGGAGGGAAGCAAGGGGAAAAACAAAGAGGAAGCAATATAGGAATGTGCAGGAGGGGAATTAAGAAAGAACCATAGCTATCTACTTCTTCAGCAGTATAATGTGAACATAGATAAGTAACTTGTTGAATTTGGACTGTCACCACAACACAGATGGGTGACAACAAAGCAATCATGTTGTATAGTAAATTGGACTGAGTCAAGTGTGTCAAAAAAAAAAAAAAAACAAGTGAGAAGTGGAAAGCTATGTATGGAATGAAATTGTTTTTGTGGGACAGGTGACCAGTTTTTTTTTTATTTTATTTCAAAAACAGATGAATGTTGGAAAAGGTAAATAGGGTAGCTGAGGAGGCAGGTACAAACAGGACAGACAAGAGACAGAGATGGTGAGGAATGCAAAAGGTTGGGGGACACCATGATTGGGCATAGGGAGGGGACATCAGATGCACATGCCTGTCAAGCATGGGGACAGTGAAAATCTAGTCCTCATCCTCAGAACTGTCATAACTGTCCCCTTCCTCAGCTTCCCGTGGGATTGATTGATGTTTGGGATTTCCCTGCATTCATACAAGCAACTTCTTGACAGCTGATGTTTGCACCAATGGTATATTCTATGACCTTATGCACCATATCTGGCAGCACCTGGTGAGGGTACCACTGGGGAATGCTACCTGATTTTGAGGGCCCAGGTAGTGCAGGGGCTGCAGAGGCAGGACTGCCACATTGCATCCCAGATGTGCTGGGCATTGCTGTGGCATCCGTTGGAGGGGTGGCAGGCTGAGCCCTAGAGGTTAGCCTACCTCCATGTACTGGAAATAAATTTATTTGCTGTCAGAAAATTATGGGATCAGAATGATGTGATCACACATATAAAAATAAAAAAGAGAGATAAGTAATGGGATAAGAGAAATCAAGAAAAAAAAATAATTAGAACCATTATATGTCACACACAATAAATTACTACAATATAAATATATTTTTACTTTTATGTTAACTATACTTTTTTAAAAAATCTAAAATAGGACTGAGAATTGTTTCATATAATCCTTGCAATATGCATATATTGCACACATGCTTGTAAAAACAATACAGAATAAGTTAACAACATGGCATTTATGCAACTTTTGTTGAAATTAATATTAAATATTTTTTATTAGTATGTATTTGTTACTTGTGGGATTTGAACCTACAACATCTGAATACACTATAACAATTGACTTCTGCAATTACCTTGACCTACAGAATAAAATAGGCATGCTTGATTTTACAGTTAATATATGTATGCTTAATTTGCTAATAATGTATGGAAGAGCAATATTTTTAATAAAATAATTGTTACTTTGTGCTGCATACCTCTTGCTTCTCTCAGTCTTCTTAAGCATTCAGCGTGGGCCTCCATGTTCATTGAAATCTCTTGAGCAGCTGTAAATAAAGAGGAGAGAAAAAGAGAAAAGCATTATGCATATCAGTCTTGGCTATCTACAGCTTTATATATCATTTAAAATAACTTTATCTGTATACTTGCACAACTGTGGGATGTTAGCAGTCCTAAACTCATTCAGCCACTAGTTGGGTTGTGCCTGCTTTCACCATTTCTGGTCATTGTATTGATGCTTGCATTGCCCCCAGTGCATGGAATACCAGTTGCACTGGAGACAACCTTGGCTAGACTGTTCCAAGCCTATGATTTATATTGAGACCCCATATAGTCCCCTGCAGCAGTGGCTATGGCACTTTGCAAGGAGTGAAATAAAAATTCTAAACACCTCTACACCCCATCTTTGAGCCCTGAATTGGACACCTTTCCTCCTAGCTCCTGCCATGTCTGCACATGTCATCCAACAACAGCTGAAGTTGTTATATGCCAATTCATGATGTCGCATTTTATGGCCAGTGCACAAAGTCGAACAACCATGCAAACCATGTTTGCGTGATCTGCTCTCAGAATAACATTGCCAAACAGAGAGGAAGGCAGTTTATGAAATAGGAAGGGTAATACGACAGTTGACATTAATTTGTGGCTTGTCTGCTGCTATACCTGTTAAATGACTTGACTTTTAAGAAATTAATTGGGGGGTATACATTTTATAACTTGACAAATAATTTGTGGGGCCTTACTCACTGATAAAATTAATTTGTATAACGTGGGATAGACAATTCATATTTTTCCACATAGGTGTTTTTTCCTCACTTCCACAGAGAAGTGTTTGTCAGATATGGTTATTAATTATATAGAGAGAATAAAGAGTGAATGGTGCTAAGCTTCAGTTAACCATATATGTGTGTGACCTGACAAGGTCCTGGTTTATGGATTCTCATGTGTGATGCAGAAATAATGTGTGACAATGTACTGTAATGCATATACTTGTATTATTATCAGGAAAGATTTCTGAGTTCTGTGTTAGAAGACACAACACAACTGTGTTTTTCAGCTGTACTTGGGTTATGTGAATATGTAGCTATCAGTAAATTATGAAGTGCATCCCAGGGCAGAAAAGAAACTTTACTTACAGAAACAGAATTGTGAGTATGCACCCAGTCACACATATAATTCAGAATGTATCAACTGCTGCACATAGTTATTGTTATGTTTAATTATCTTTATATTGTTAATTTTTACATAAAATTAAGTAGAACAGCAATAATAAAATTTGGAGTTTATTGGATTAGAACCCTGGCTTGCCACAGGGAAAGCTGGCAATAGGTGCTTTTTACAAGGTCCTGTTTTATGCATTCTCATGTGTGATGCAGGAGTAATCTATGACAATATACTGTAGATGCATATACCTGTATTAATTTCAGGAATGATTTCTGAGTTCTGGGTAAGAACACACAACACAGTTGTGTTTTTCGGCTGTACTTTTTTTATGTGAATTTTGTAGATGACTATCAGTAAACTATGAATCCATCCCAGGGAGGAAAAGAAACTTTAAATTACAGAAACATAATTGTCAGGATGCACCTAGCCACACATATAATTCAGATTTATTTATTTATTTGCAGTTTGTTTGCCAGAATGGTCCATTGGGCCAAGAAGACCCCATTTTCAATGGAGTCCTGGGAACAAAAGCTCCATAAAAATAATGTACATAGTAAACAAATTATTAGTAATATAGTAATACAGAAGTACAGATAAAAAAACATGGTATTTAAAACTACAGTTTAGTAAAATGAAGAAAGGGAGATTACAAAATTATAAAAAGGCATTAGTAAATATTTACAAATATATTTGTTCCTACTGTAGAGATATAATAGTAGAGGAAAGAACTACATATATAACCAATGAGAGTTTTAGTAGGGAAGTGAGATGGGGAGGAGTGAGCAGAGAGGGAAGAGTGGGAGAAGAAGACAGTAAAGAAGGAGATGGGGAGGTAGATAATTTAGTGTAAGGAGGGAAAGGGAGAGGTAGGGGAAGCAAGAAAAGAGAACAAGGGTGAGTTGCTAAGGGAGCTATGGGGGGTGTGAGCAGGAACATTCCCAGAGAGATATTAGACTTGCATGAAGCAAGGTTTTGAAGGTAGAGTGGCTGTCGGTGGTACGGATTCGAGGTGGCAGGGAGTTCCCAAGGCATGCTAAGGAGAAGGATGGAAGATGTTTTCCTGGTGGGTGAGCAGGCTTGTGTAATTCAATCAGATTCTGGTTATTGGATCTTAGAAGTCTATCAGGTAGGTGCATTTTGAAGGTGGAGGCAAGGGAGGGGCAGAGGGAGGGATTAAAGATGAGTTAGTGAGCATGGATGAGTTGAATGTAGGTAAGATAACTGGGCAACTCTAACCAGTTTAGTTTGTGAAGGGCAGTACAGTGGTGGGTGGAGGATCTGTAGCCTGTGGTAAACTTGGAAATTTTGTTGTAACAGGAAGAGAGTTTTGTCTTGAGAGACGATTGTATGTTAGCAAGAAGTGGGGCACCATATAGGAGAGATGGGATAAGGTATGTGGTAGAGAGGCCAAACTTGGTTGAGGGAGTAAGGTAGCGATTATGGCGATAGAGCATACCAAGTTTCTGGTGTTTTTTTTTTTTGATATTTGTTTGTAGGTGGATGTCAAACTTAAGCTGATCATCAATGAGGACACCTAGTAGTATTGCATCTGATGCTATTTTGAGAGCTGTATTGTTATGACTAGTGATGGAGAATGAGTCTTAATCTATGGTGGTGGTTTTAGAAGGGGTAAATATCATAAGTATAGTTTTTGATGCATTGAGTGCTAGGTGATTGTCTAACATCCATTGTTCAGTGGAAGAGAAGGCATCTTGGGTTAATTTTATGAGAGTGGAGTTAGAGGTGGCAGAACAGATGCTTGTTGAATTGTCTGCATATTGGATGAGATTTGCATTAGGGATGGCATGGTGAAAATCATTTATGAAAACACTGAACAATAGATAACCTAATATGGATCCCTGGGGTACACCTATGGGAGTATTAAGGAATGAGGAGGTGGCTTTTTTCCATTTGACTGCTTGTTGCCGATTAGAGAGGTAAATGGTAAACTAGTTGATAGAGGAGAGGGATAGATTTAGATTACAGAGTTTAGTTAGGAGAAGGCTGTGAGAGATAGTATCGAAGGCCTTAGACAGGTCTAGGAGGAGGGTAGACACAATACGGCTGGAGTCACGGGCTTTGTTAACTGTTTTGAGGAAGGAGAGGAGAGCAGTGGTAGTGCTGTGGCCAGGTCTGAATCCATGTTGTGTGGGGGTTAGCAGGTGGTTATCTATGAGATAGGGTAAAAGTTGTAGGTGGATACATTTTTTTAGGAGTTTAGAGATGGGGGATAAGATGGCGATAGGCTGAAAATTAGGTATGTTATTGTTGTTGCCGCCCTTGTGAAGGGGAATAATAAAGACCTTTTTCCAAAGTTGTGGTACATAGCCTTCTAGGATTGACTGATTTATTAGAATGCAGATGGGGAAGGTGATTACTTCGGCAGCTATTTTTAGAAAGTAGGAAGGAATTTTATCAAGGGCATTGGAACATGGTTTCCAGTTCCGTAGGGGTGTTTTTATGGTAGATATAGGGGTGGGTCTGATGGAGAAGGGAGGAGAGTGGGAGGTGGAAGTGCTTGAGGAGGAAGAGATGGGAGAACATAGAGATGAGGATGTAGCATTATTACTGAAGGATGATGTTAGTTTACTTATAGAGTCAATGAAGAAAGAGTTAAATTGGGTGGCTAAGGCCAGGTCAGAGGAATTTGGATCAGGGCAGGGGTTTTCTTTTCTACCTGGGTTAAGGATGGAGGTAATACCATTCCAGAATTTTTTAGGGTTCGTCTTGTGGTTATTTTGGAGTATGGAGAAATAAGATTTGTGGTCTGATGTAATACGTTTTTTAACTTTGTTGTAAAATAGTTTGTTTTCATTAAGGAATATAGGAGTTTTATTTTTCTAGTAGGATTTCCAGGCTTTGTCTCGGAGACGCATGACAGCTAAAGTATTTTTGGTTAACCAGGGGACTGTGTTACTTTTAATTCTTTTTGTTATGGTTGGGGTGAAGGTGTTTAAAAGGTTTAAGAATGTTGTATTGAAGTAGGTAACAGCATTTTCCAAATGGAGGGTTTTTAGAGGGTTCCAATTTATATTTTTTAGTGAGTTTGAGAAGGTGTTGGGGTTAAAGTTTTTTAGGGAACGTGTGCAGATATAGGTATGTGATAACTGTAAGGAGGAGGGAAGGCATTGAGCAAAAGTGGGAAAGTGATCACTGAGAGAGTCAGGGGGGGTACCACTATAAGATATATAGTGGGGGTGAGAGACCAGAATCCAGTCAAGGGTGCTGCCAGAGGAGAAGTCCCTGGAAGGTCTATCTGTGGAGTTGATTAGCTGAGAGAAATTGTAAAGGTTTATGTTTTGGGAGTTTGTAGGAGACTGAATGGTGGTCCAGTTAATATTCATGTCCCCCAGGATTATCGTCTCATTGCTAATGTAGGTGGAGAACCAGGAGAGGATATCCTCTCAAATAGGGACATTGTCTCCAGGAGAGATGTAGAGAGTGGCTATATATGTTTGTGTCTATTTATCAAGAAGGGCCAAAAGTAATTCAGCATTAGCGAATTGGGGAATAGGTTTAATGTAGGGAGTGACTGAGAGGGAGGATGAGTAGAGGAGAGTGAATCCACCATCTTTTTTATTGGTTCTGTCTTTTCTAGTGATACTATAGTTGGGGGGTATTATTTCAGAATCTTTTATGTGGGGTGTTAGCCAGGCTTCTGACATGGATAGGATATCTGGCTAATTATGGATAAGCCAGGCATGGAGGTTGGGGATTTAGTTACATATACTTTGAGCATTCAGTGTTGTGAAAAGAAGGGATTTTCCTGTTGGGGGGGTAAGAGGAGGGGAATTTGAATTGTGAGGAGGAGAGGGACCGGGGTTAGAGTCTATGTCGCCAGAGAGAAGGATGGTAATAACTTGGCGAATATGGAAAAAAAGGTATTTAGACTGCTTTGTGTCTGGTTTGGAGGTCATGCGTTTTAAGGGAGTAGGGTTAATTGGGATGGGAGTAAAGTATTTGTAGGTAGAGATAAGGTTGTAGGGGAAAAGGAGACAGTTATTGAAAAAGTAAAGATGGGGGGATATGAAGGTTTAGTAGTGTATGTGTTGTATGGGGAGTGAACCGGTTGTATGGAAAGGTGGAGAGTGATTAGTTCTGAGAGGACTGGTGAGATAATTTAGATAGGATAAGGTGAGGAAAAGAAGTATTTCAGTTATGAAGGAAGTAGCTTTAGTAAGCATAGTAGTTATTTAGAGTATGAGCTGGGTAAGAATATTGAGTTGAGTGGGCAGAGGAGTGGGCTGTGTTGTATTTGGTAGATGTTGAGGAAAAGATGAGGGGGTGGGCTTAATCAGGAAGGGGAGGGGTGGAACTAAATTAGTATGGGTAGACTATGGGATGACTCTTTTGGGCTGTGAGTGAGTGGGTGTGGTTTTGTTATAAGTGTAGAGGTAGTGGGGGTGGGTGAGAGTTTGGGGGCAGGGTAGGGGAGCAGAGTGAGCCCACAGGGCAAACAGAGCGGGTAGAGCCAAAGGAGAAGGAAGAAGACTAGCCAGTAAAAAACAATCAATAAAGCAGGGAGCAAGCACAAAGGTAAGGAGACACAGGGGTAAGGCACTGGGTCACTATGTATATATAAAGTAGAGATCAGCAGAGAATTCACTGGGGTAAGGAACTACACACAGGGTAGCCGTACAGTGACTGGACTATTAACTTAATATGTATTGACTTACACTATATTATTAACTTAAAATATAGTGACTGAAATATCAACTTAAAATATAGGGGCTGGGAATGGGTATATCCTGCCACCTAGTTGCCAAACTATGAGAGACTACAGGATAAGGCAGGAGCATATGAGGGAGTGGATAGGAGCCTGGGAGTAAAGGGAGACTAAAGGCCGTGGTAGGCTGCTAGCAAGTGCATGCTGAATTAAGGTACAACAGTAGAAAACAGTAGAAAGGACTATAATATTTAACACAGAGGGTTACATGCACGTTGTAATTCTAGTTGTTGGGGGAGGCTAAATGGATAGAAAACACTGCAGGATCTCTTTAGGTGGTTCCTTCAATGAATTTAAGCCTGGGTTTTATGTAGAACAGTGGGAGACACCTGGGGTAATGTAACAACAGCGAGCTGTAAAGAAAAGGAACAAATAAACAAAAATTAACAAGATTAATATGTGCATGCTACTAGAAGGGGGAGGAAGACTTTAGTTAGAAAGTTCAGTGTGAATGATAGTGGGTAGCCTAGGGATGGGTTTGCTGTGAGGGTGTGAGCATACAGAAACACTGGAATCAGTGATTCAGATGATATCAACTTCTATAGATAGTCACTGTTATGTTTATTTATCTTTATATTGTTTATTTTTACAAAAACTTAAGTGGAACAGTATTAATAAAATTTAAAGTGCACTGAAAAGGAATAGTTGCTCACCTGCATTGTGGCAATGAACTTACACCTCTTGCCACAAGGACATCTAGGCAGCAAATGTATTTTTTACACTCATTACTGTCTAGAGTGCTGACTGTCACACTATGCCACTTACTGTATTTGTGCCCAGGAAGGTGGAACAATTAACAATGTATTTTTTTTGCAAGTTACAATTTATCTTTAGTCTGCAGGTGTTGTGGACCTGCAGGTGTTGTGTATGAGTGTTTACCAATGCACAATAGTGCTTAGCATATTTGTGTAGAGAAAGATGAAAGAAGTAAGTATGTATCTTTTTTGAAAGTAACAATGTATCGTTTATGTCTGCAGCCATAAGGTGTTTTTGCACATAGGTAATCAATGCATAAACAAGACAGACAAACGTGAAAATAAATTTTATTTGTAAAAAAATTCTTAATATCATTTATGATTAAAAAACTAATGTGGGATTTGAACCATGGTCTAACTACCTTATGGCCTGTGTGCCTCAACATCTTGATGATCATCAGTCTTTTTTTATCAAAAGATAAATGTGGTACTTCATTTAATTACATTGTGTTTTGTACTGTGTGAGATGGCAGTGCACATACGGGTTTTTCCCTTTTTCTCCAGTGTAGTTTTATGGTTGAGTTAGTATATATAATTTAGGAGAACTTGGGAGCAATGCTATCACATGATGGGTGCAAGGGAGCTTGACTTTTGTGCATTCTTTATGGTTTTGTGTTGCATTTTTCAGAATTCAATTTTCAGAAATGCATTACTCGTTACATTAACTTGATCAAAAAAAGGAAAAACCAAATCACTTTCCATGCACATGCATTATTGTTTGTGCATATTTTTCCACATGCTAAGGCATATGTGTGTCAGTACATATGGGATATCTGACTCTCGCTTACTTAATTAAATACAGCCAGAGACACATGCAATTCAAGACATGTTTCCAACTCCCAAAACCTTCAGTATAGTGCCATCTGTATTTGGAATGAGGTACTGAAGGAAGTATGATTTCCCTTCAGGTACTGTCTGTAGTACCTAGTAACAGATACAGGAAGAGTTTCACAGTAAAACATATTCATTGTATGAACATTGCCAATAATTTGGTCTCATATGTCTTACTATTTTGGTGAGACAAGCCCAGTTAGTCTTTTGAAACTGGACATAGGGCTCTGTCAGTCCACATTAGTATATACTGAATGAATAGATCCTACTTTTTGGACTTGGGCATGGTGTAGCTGCACAATTTGGTACTGAAGCCATACTCTCAGGGTTGGGGGATTGTATAATGGTTAATGTATTTTCATCACAGACAAGAGGTATAGGGGTTTGATTCTCAGTAATAGAAACTAAAATGATCCACATGGACAGTTAGCCTATGAACCCAAGATCTTTTGGAATCCAGCCCCAAAAGTTTATGGATGCATTGGAATCAATTACCTGAGGAGAACACTTCTGAAATTAAATAATACATCACTGATCTCAGTTAACTCATTCAATCCCGAATAGCACAATGTTAATTAAGAACCTTAATTCCCGAGACCTTCTAAGCCAGGAACCAAACTGCTTTCTGAGAGAATTTCTCAAAAATGTTCAACTGAGAATACCCTTCATTAGATTTATAATATCTAAAAAATTATGTGAATTACAAAAAACTGAAAATATGAAAGCTGCTCATTAGACAATGGGCTATACACTGGTGATAGTATTTAAGGTCTGCTTTAGGTACTCATTTTGTATTGCAGATTTATAAAAGAAAAATTGCATTCTGCTTGCTAAATATTACTGTTATTTTGGTCAAGCAAAGTGATGTATCTCTGTAAGTGTGCATGACAGAGACATAGATCTGAGGGAAGTGTTTAAGCAAGAAATCTGGACAAAGCTTAAATAATTGAGGGACAAAGGCCCCAAAATAAGGTGATTTTTTAAATATTGCTCTTACAAACATAGAAAGTTGATAAAGCAACAGTTTTTTTATTAGCGTGAATTTTCTGAAGAGCATGAAGCCTGAAATTCAAATGTCTTGCATTATTTTCTGACTTCAATCCTCAATGATTTGTCAATAATTTGCCAGAAAACAACAATTTTATGAGAAATAAACCAACAATGTGAGCAAAAATCTGGACATTAGATTATTTGTGTTAGATGGAAAATACTGATTACAACATTGTGTGCCTTAATGCTTTATATAAGATGGCACCATTTGTTCACCTCTAGGTCACTCAGTTTTTATGAAAGTAGTTCATTTATAAAACTGTAGGTATTAGTCATAGCTGCTTTAATAAAAAAAAAAGCAATTATATCTCAGAATGTCTTTGTATTAGCCATCATGGTTTAATGTCATTTTTTTTATGAACACCAACTGTTTGAATATATCACCCCCATCATGACTGTATCACACAGCAATTTTGCATTATTAATATAAAAGTGGAAATATGTCATATTTTCATAACTTTTTGAAAGTACTCCATAATAACTTCATTTCTGTGTACCTCGAGCTAATCATTAAACTATGTGTGCTTAGCAAATCATGGCAGCTTGTAGATGTCACCTTGCACCTTAGTTTTGTATTATTTACCTGTACCAGAACTTCAGCAATTAGACTGTAAAAACACTGACAGGTATATTAATTTCAGTAGCATCAGGAAGTTTTCTGAAAGACTGGAAGACTTTATTGGATACACAGAAACTCTGCTTTCCTGATGACTATACTGTTAGTAATGAGTTAAATTATATTGGTATATAGGTTCATAGGCTCATAGGTAGGTACTAGGCTATCTGCCCGAGGGCATTTATAAGCCTAGCCAGAGCATGTCGGCTTTCGCTGCCCCATTGATTAATTAACTGATCCTCTGTCAAGCAGAGCCAATGAAGTGATCCCAGGGGTGTATTTTCTGTTACCCATCCACTTGTGAAGGTTTCTCTTGAAGAGTGTTAGTGAGGGGGTCTGCCTAATGTAGTTTGGAATTTTGTTCCAAAACATGGGGAGTCTCTGTGACAGGAATCTATCCCTCCAGCATGTTCCATTTATTGTTGTGGTGAGGTTTAGCTCCCTAGACCGTGTGGCTCGCAGTGACTTGGATTTCTTTAGGTGGAGCATGTCCATCAATTTTGAGTTGGACATGGCTTTGTAAGTCAGGCAGAGATCACCTCTGAGTAAGCGATATGCCACTGAGTACAGCCGGAGTTTTTTCAGTCAGGCTGCATAGGACATATGTTTGAGGCCAGTAATCCTTGTGGTGAGGTACTTTTGTGGTCTTTCCAGCTGTTGAAAGTGTCTTGTGAGGTACATTCCAAATGGGGCATTGTACTCTATGATGGGTCTAATGAGTGACGAGTAGAGGGGTACTATAACCTCTTTATTTCTAGATGCGAACCCTTTAGTAATTAGATGGGCCACATAGAAGGATTTCCTAACTACTTTGGCAATATGATTGTGAAAGGAGAGATTACTATCTACCTGGGTCCCCAGATCTCTTATTACATCTTCTGTATTAAGGGGGCTGCCACCTATGTGGTAATTCATGGGTGTTTTGTTTTTCCCAAATGAGATGACTATGCATTTTTGGCATTTAGCTTGAGGCCATGACTTTGACACCAGGTGTCCATCTCAGTAAGGCCCTTTTGGAGGATGTTCGTGTCAGCTGGAGAGTCAGTTATGGCTCCCAGTTTGCAGTTATTGGTGAAATTGGTTAGCCATAGTCCCCCTGTGTTTGCCTGTACTTCTGAGAAGTATATGCCAAACAGTAGGGGTCCCAGGACTGAGCTTTGCAGGACACCACTTGTGACTGATTTAGAGTCAACCTCGAGCCCGCTATTCTTACCGTGTGAGTTCTGTCTGTAAGCCAGTTGGCAACCCATCTCATAATATAGGGGTTTATGTTTAGGCTGGTGAGTTTCTCTGTAATACCCGAGTGGGGAATGGTGTCGAAAGCCATGGCGAGGTCAAGGTAGGCTGTGTGAACCACCTTTTCCTCATCTATGGCTTTGGTGACTGTCTCTAAGAAGTCAACCAGGTTTAGTAGGCATGATCTGCCCTTAACAAAGCCGAACTGGGTCAGGTCAAGTGTTTGGAGGTTCCCAATGTCTTTGTTAATGAGTTCCATGATGATGCACTCCCATAGCCTTGCAGATCAGGCTAGTCAGGCTTATGGGGCGACAGTTACCAGGGTCAGTTGTGGCCCCTCCTTTGTGGAGAGGAATAACCATTGCTGTGTGCCATTCTATGGGCACGTAGCCTGTGGAGAAGCTGAGGCTGAACAGTGTGTTGGTGGGGGGTTAGTTCATTCTGTAGTTCGTGCAAGATGCAGCCTGGGACACCATCTGGTCCCAATGACACTGTGTTTTTGACTTTTGAAAGGGCTGTTTTCACCTGTGCATCTGTGATTTTTGGGACACTACACTTTTCCCGTATTGTTGTGGGCCCTTTTGGAGGTGAGAGGGGGGTGAAGTTTGCACTGAATCTATCTGCCAGGATGTTGGCAATATCAGTAGGTTCAGTGTATTTTGTGCTATTTTGCACTAGTTCAGTGCATATCTGCGCATTGCCACTTAGATTCTTAACATAGCTAAAGAAGGCTTTGTGGTTATCTTTTGAATCCTTGGCTATTTTTCTTTCGAAGTTAGCCTTGGATGATTTCATGAGGGACCTTAGTTTTTTTACTGATGCTGATTAGGGATGTCCTTCCTTCTTGGGATTTGCTTTTTTCTGAACTAGTTTCCTCCTTTTATTATTAGGCCTGTTTATGGCAGGGGTCCACCAAACTGGTTTCCTTATCTTAGAGGAGTGAGTCTTGGTTTTGTTAGGGATGACACGATCCATGCATCCTTGTAGATGCTCATAGAGTGCATTTGTAAAGGTGTCTGCATCTTGGGCAGTGTTATCCTTTAGTGTGGGGGCTGTGAAACTTATCACCTCTGTCTTAAGTAAGATGAAGTTTGCTTTAGAAAAGGTTTTTACTGTGGTTTCCTTAGTTGGGGGTGGCGGTGGGGTGTGAACATCCAGAGTGATTAGTTTATGGTCTGATCTAACCAGTGACAGGTTGACCTCCGGTGTTGAACACCTGTCGCCCATGTTGGTGATGACCAGGTCCAATATGTTTTCACCTCTGGTAGGGGAGTTTACCAGCTGATCCAGGGCATTTGAGTTAATGAATTCAAGGAAGCACTGGGCCTGGGAGTTTGTACTCGAGTAGTTTTCCCAGTGAATGGTAGGGTAATTGAAATCGCCCAATATCAGGGTGTTCGGTAGGACCTTCATGTTTTCCAGAGTCTCCAGAAAGGTGGAGTGGTGGTCCTGGGTCATGGAGGGTGATCTGTAGCAGGCCACAATTTGCATTGCAGATTTGCCCAATGTTAGTTGCATATGGATGATCTCAGAGGTATCATGCTGCACCACTAACCTGGAGGTGTAGGTATCCTTGATAAATATGGATACCCCCTCCTTTTATGTTTCGGTCCGTGTTCTGTGGCCGAAACGTGTGGTATGAGTTGTAGCCCGGTAGTGCTGGGGTGCTCTCTGGAGCCTTGAACCAGGTTTCAGTTACTGCACAGATGTCGACGTTCTCCATACTGAGGAGTGCTTCAAGTGCGTGCATTTTGAGATTTAAACTCCTGGCATTGAGTAGCATAACCCTCAGTTTTTTGTTAATTGTGCTGTTTATGGAGATGGGTTTAACTTTTGAGCCTTGCCTAAAAAAGGCACTATGGGGGCAGCAAAAGCCTTGGCCAGTATTTGAAACCATAGGGGTGACAGGTGCAAGCCATCTCTTGGGAAGAAATGAGGCTTGTCGAGCATGTCGTCCCAGGCTGACAGACACTGGATCCCCTTTGAATGACAGCAGAAGCTTAGCCAATTGTTGAAATTGATCATTTTTTCTTTATACTGAGGTATCATTCTTGGTGAGGGCAGGATGCTACTCAGGGTCAGGGTCATACCAGCCTGGGATACATGATCAGAGAGCTCTTTTAAGTCTCTTTTCATGTAGTCCAGAGAGGTACGTCTCAGGTCATTCACACCAACATGAACAATGACAGAGTCATATTTGTACTTGTTCTGGAGTGACGTGAGAGCTTGTGTTATGTGGCGGATTCTGGCTCCCGACAGCCAGCTAACAGTAACCTTCTGCTTGTCCAGCTTAGTGAGTGGGACATGGGCCTGACTATAGAGTCGCCTATTACTAGTGTGTTAGGTATGTTATTTCGCCTTAAGGGCTGTGATTGTGCAGCACACTGATTTTGTGTTTTATGTGTTGTCTGGTTTGTGACGGGAGGTGCAGGTTGTTTGGGTGGCTGCTTTGGAGGTCTCTGATGCTTTTGCAGGTTTTTATTTAGAGCCTCTGAGTATGATTTTGTGTATTTATGTGTATTTTTTGCTAGTGCTGTTTTAGTAGGTCTGTGTGCGGCTGGAGATGTGGTGCAAGTGTTAACCTTCTCCTCTTGATTGTCTGTTCCAGTCTTGGGTGGAGACAGCTTAGCTTCCAGTTTGGCTGTATAATTGCATCTCTCGCATATGTTAGTGTTATGTGGTAGGAGATGAGGGTTGTCTGTGTACATGAGCCAGTTGTAACATTGCCTCAAGATACCCAGATTCACCAACTGGACTGGAGAGTACACCTGAAATTGTCCTTTGGTCATGCCTGAATAGTAGGGTGAACTGCTTAGTTGCTTGGTTGGTGAGGGGTGAATAAAGAGCCTTGCCCTGCTGGGCAATCAGTGTCAGGGTATATTAGTGCTTGCTTATTAGGTCTGAGCAATTGCTGGGCTGTAGGATGCTTTTTGAGTGCTTAGGTTGAGACTTGGACTAGTTTCAAGGGAAAAACTTAAGAGGAGACAATGGAGCCGGGAATAATTTAACCATAGCTAACTGGTGCTGCCCGGTGCACAAATCTGTGCAAACAAGATTTTTATAGTAGGGTAATGAAAGAGATAGAAATTACCCCAAAATGGCCAATAAACTACTAACTTCTGGGCTGAAACCACTCCTCCAGGGACAGATAGGTTTCTCAAAGCTCCCCTCTCTCACAGATGAACAGAGAAACTTCCTTCTATCCAAGTAAGGTATGGGCAACTCAGAAACTAGTATCACAGCTCTGAATATAGCACTAGCCTGAAAACTGGACCATACTAGCTTAGAAAAGCGGGAATCAAGAAATGTTTTTGTTGTTTTTATTTTTTTTGAAAAGATAAGGCAAAAACAGTAAAAAATACACTTAAAACAGCTTTAAACAACTACAAACGATCAGAAAAGGCTATCACAATTTAGTGTGCAGCCTACAACAGTTGAACAAATTATTTAAACAAAAAACAACTTTTTAAAAGTGCAGGCAGTCAAATAAGTACAATATGTGAAAAAAACAAGCTTTTAAATCACAATAAATGCTGGAAAATCTGTGTTTAGGCAGAAAACAGTTAAGTACAGTAAGAAAGTACAGAAAACTGATACTTAATCACTCCAAAGTCTCTCTTCTAAGCTAGTAGGCTTGTATCAGTTTAAGGCTTTCTAGTGCTACTCAGTAGGTTAGTTACAGGAAAGATGGGAAACAAGCGCAGATGTGGTCTTTTAAACCAGAAAGTTGAAAGAGAAGGACAAACTGTCCTAATGGTCAATAAACTACAATTTCTGGGCCAAGAACCTCTCCTCTCATGGTAGACAGGCTACCTAGTGCTTACCACTCCCACTGATAAGCTAGAAGGCTTTCCTCCAACACAGAAAGGCTTGCGGGGCTCAGAAGCTTGCCAACAGTCCTGGATACAGCAACTCTGTATCTGGACTAGGCTAGTTACAGGAAAGGTGGGAAACAAGCGCAAGTGCGGCTTTTAAACCAAAACATTGAAAGAGATGGAAAAAAAACTGCCCAAACTGCCAATAGCTACAATTTCTGGGTCAGGACCACTTCTCTTGTGGTAGATAGGCTACCTGATGCTTACCACTCCCACTGATAAGCTAGAAGGCTTCCCTCCAACACAGAAAGGCTTGGGGGGCTCAGAAACTTACAAAGAGTCCTGGATACAGAAAATCTGTACCTGGACTAGACTAGTTACATGAAAGGCGGGGAACAAGTACAAACGCAGGCTTTTACGCCAGCAAGTTGAAAGAGATGGAAAACTCCCCAAACGTCCAAATAAACTACAATTTCTGGGCCAAAACTCACTCTTCTCATGGAGGATAGGCTACCTAGTGCTTACCACTCCCACTGATAAGCTAGAAGGTTTCCCTCTAACACAGAAAGGCTTGGGGGGCTCAGAAGCTTACAAAGAGTCCTGGATACAGAAAATCTGTACCTGGACTAGACTAGTAACAGGAAAGACAGGAAACAAGCGCAAACACAGGCTTTTAAATCGGAAGGTTGAAAGAGATGGAAAAGCTTCTCAAATGGCCAATAAACTATAATTTCTGGGCCAGAAACCACTCCTCCTGTGGTAGATAGGTTACCTAGTGCTTACCACTCCCACTGATAAACTAGAAGGTTTTTCTCCTACACAGAAGGGCTTGGGGGGCTCAGAAGCTTACCAACAGTCTAGATACAGCAAACCAGTACCTGGACTACACTAGTTATAGGAAAGGCGTGGACCAAACGCAAAACGGGATTTTAAACCGAAAGTAGAAAGAGATGGAAAAACTGGCCAAATGGCCAATGAAGTATAATTTCAGGGCCAAAACCCAGTCTTCCCATGGTAGATAGGCTACCTAGTACTTACCACTCCCAGTGATAAGCTAGAAGGCTTCCTTCCAACACAGAAGGGCTTGGGGGGCTCAGAAGCTTACCAACAGTCTTGGATACAGCAAGTCTGTATCTGGATTTGACTAGTTACAGGAAAGGCAGGAAACAAGCTGAGAATTTTTTTTTTTTACAGAAAAGCAGCTAAAACAGCAGTAAATACAATTGAAATTGCAGTGCAGGCCAGCACACTCGAGTGTGTAGCAACACTACGGCAAATACAGTTCAAATAAATGCAATTAAATTAACAAATGACTAAAAAACAAGTGCAGAAGGCAGTAAATTAGAAGGCTACTAACAAGCAATAAGTGCAGAGTAATAGTGACTGAACAGATAGCATGCAGAAGAGCAACTAAGACAGTTACAGTAAGAGCAGCTGAATAAAAAAAAAAAATATATATATATATATATATATATATATATATATATATATATATATATATATTTTTTTTTTTTTTGAGGGAGAGAACAGAGCAGGATTAAGAGGCTACAGTGGTTGTACTTCCCAAATGCTCTCTTTGTATGAGAAAATGAGATGGGCCCAGAAGGAGTATCCAAATAAAAATCTACAAGAGGGGAGGGCAATTTCAAAGCCACCAACATTAAAACCAAAACAAGAACAAGGAGGGTAGGTGGGGAACTAACTGTAGAGAGGCAGCCACAACTTCAGTTGAGTTAATATTCAGTGAAAAACACAAATAAATAAATTAAATACAGTACTATATGAAAAAGAGTAGATAAAAGTGCACTTAAATTCACTTATACATCCAGTTGATTTCAGGTAGATGTTAGCCTGCCAAAACTCAGATATTAAGCAGAGATAACTCAAAATGTACCACTTATATAAGGCAGGACAGAATATCAGTGATGTGGTGAAACTACCCCCCATTTCTATCAATGGCTACACAGAAATTCTAACAAGTACTCTGTAGAGAGACAGCCACAACTTTAGTTGAGTTAATATTCAGTGAAAAACACAAATAAATAAATTAAATACAGCACTATATGAAAAAGAGTAGATAAAAGTGTACTTAAATTCACTTATACATCCAGTTGATCCTTGTTCTGCAATTTATTTTATTTTGTGTTATAATGTCGAAAATGCAACCGGTTAGAAAAAGTATGGTGACATTTCTGATGTTATAGTTTCGCTCATTACTCAGCTTTTCTTTATATCTACTCCCCGAATTGATAGCAATATAGATACTAACAATGATTTAAGTATAGTAGAAAAGAATTCTAGACAAGCTAAAATAACATACTTTAGAAGCGTGACTACTTGCTAACTTTAAGGTGTCACTAACAAATCATCTCATGTGTTAGTTTTCATTATAGGCTGTTCCAGCTGTGAGACATAGCTAACATCTTGCCCTACCAGTGTACAAAATTCCCATGTTGCAATTTGTATGGAAATGTAGTAGCTTATACAATTATTTAGCTAATGGGTCACTGGGGACTCAGTCTTTCATGATGTTACAGCAACAACATTCAACTTCAAGAAAATTTTCAAGGACCTGCACTTGTCAACAAAACTGAATGCAGAAATTATGTCTCCTCTACACATATTTGAGGTGAATTTGCTCTAGTGTCAGAAGCACACAGAAAAAAAAGATGAACATCATAATGACAAATGGTATTTTTCAGAGGAAATCACTGCTGGTATAGTTTGTAAGTACATTCTGACAATGGTTCACTTGTTTTGGAGATTTCCCTCTTTTTTCTTTTTTAAAATGTTTGCAATAGTTCTAGTATTTTAGGCCAATATTTAAAATTGAATGGTTTTGAGATACCACTTTAGCTAATAATCTTAATTTCTGTGTCATGCACTAGTCTTAGGAAAGATAGAAATTCTATAAAAACTGGCAAGGAGGTCTACAATTATTTTTCTATAATAATCTTTCAGGCTAAGGCTAAAATTGTATATAACAAAGAATAGTGACTCTTCTTGGCATAAATTGGCATGGAGTTGTTATATTACACAAGTTGTTCAGTTAGATGAACATTATCTGTCACAGTTGCTTGACCAAAGCATTGAATGTTCAACCAATGTCTGTGTTATTGTACACAGTCATACAATATGTGTTTCCAGTCAAGTTTAACACTTAGACTAAATATACAACATTGTACATTGATAATCTTTGTTATTTTCATTAATTTATAGTGGATTTAAAAAGCTCTATATAAAACTTCTTATGTCTAAACTCTCCAAAAAGAGAAACTAATTGTGCTGACAATTGATTCTAATGTCAGGGATTTGCCTCTGAATTTGTCTTTTTCTCCTTAATATATAAATTTCCATTAATTTTCATTCATTTAGCTTTACTATTAAATAATGGGCCAGATTCCATAAAGTTTATGGAAGGTGTTTATGGACAGGGCAGCACGCTGAAGGAAGACTACAGCGCACCTGCTGCAGACTCGATTCCAGAAGACATGCTGAAGGCAGACCGATTACTTAAGAATTAAGTGTAGCATAAATAGGGATTCCATGCATGCCAGTGTGATTCCAAAACACATTGTGGGCACACAATGCAACTCAAATGTGACAAACAGCTATGCCCGCTCCACTTCCAAAATTCTCAGCTCATATAGTAAAGAGCCTAAGGATTTTACGTGGATACTATGGATTACATCGAAAGTCATAGCAAAATCCAAAAAAAAAAAAAAAAAAAATTACAACAATGCAATCTGCCATTAATGCACCTCAACAAGTAGCAGTGATACAAGCCATAAATGATGATGAGCACCCTATAAGGCAGCCAGTTAGAGTCAGAGCAAGGCTGCAACTAAACCAGTTGTCAGACCAGCAAATAATCAACAGATACTGGCTAGACAGACAACTGGCGCAGGATGTCTGTAACATGTGTGCCCCACACATGTCTGTGCAGACACTGTGAGGAAACCCCATCCTCTTGAAAACAAAGTGTGTCTCAACCTGAGTATACTTTCATCTGGGACATTCCAGAGCCACATGGGGGATGCTGTGGGAGTATCACGACAGCTGCCAGTTGTATCCTAGCCAAATTCCTAGCAGCAATGTGCAGAAAAGTGGATGACCACCTACACTTCCCATCCACACCTATGGAGTGGAGAATCATAATGCACCAGTTCTACAACATCGCAAACTTCCCCCATGCACTCAGTGTAATATATTGCGCACATATACCTGTTGAGACACCAATATATCCAGAAGCAGACTGATACATAAATAGAAAGGGGTGGACATTCATCAACTACCAAGTTGTGTGTGCAGCAGATGGTGGCATAACAAACATCATGGCAACACACCCTGGAAGCATCCATGATGCTGCCATTTGGAGGGAAAGTGGACTCAGGGCTGCATTTCAGAAAAGTGAAACTCCAAAGGTATCACTTCAGGTTAAGTACAGAAACACAACAAGGATGTAAAAGAAGGATCCCCCTGTCAACAATATCCAGACTATGGTTATCTTCTTGAGCTGTGGCCAATGACCCCATACCATGATCCATCCAACCCTGCACAGGTGGTCTACAGTACAACATACACAGCAACCAGAAACACCACAGAGAATGTGTTTGGTGTATTGAAAGCTATGTTCAGATGTGTGGACATATCTGGGGGTGCTGTCATAATCTCACCATGTCTGTACTCTTGTCCTTCATGCATGGCATGTAGCTGGTGTGCCACATGATCTGTGGCATGACAAGTGAATGGATGTCTGAATGATGCCCATTCATTTGCCTGCAGCAGGAGGCACACGCCCTCTGTCTGACACTTGGCCATGTCCAACATCTGCTTGTCTATGTCTATGATGGTGCCCTGTGTTTGGTTGTTGTGTGGATCTGCCAGCTGCAGTGCTACAAACTGTGTTGTGTTGATCAATGGACACACCCTGTTCAACATCTACTGTGTCATCATCCTCTAAATCCATCGACAATTGGGTCTCCACATGTGAGGATACATCTGGTGCAACATCTATATCAATTTCATGGATGGAAGCTCCAAAAAAACTCAATGCCCTCTGTGCCAGGGGCCATACCACCATGGTGAGACACATTATGAACAACATCATAGTTGCTGGATGGGCTGTACATACCATAACTACATAATCTGTTAACATGGCCAACATACATGACACATGTGATGCATACAAACATAGCAATACACCTAGCAAACACTCATGGGATGTTGTTGATCCATCGTACTGAACTTCAACTAGTGTAGGGACAAAAAAGACATTACAAATCACATCATTCACAACATGTAACAGGTGAACACAATTAAAAAAAGACTGACTGTGTGATATACATGTATGTGGACTTGAGAACCCCTGCTGTGTAGAGGTCATGGTTTGTACTGTGGATCCTGCAGTGGGAAAGTGAACAAAAATGCAGCACAGTCATGTAGTTCTCAAAACTAATACTGACAAACTCACATATACAACACAGTAATATAGGAGGCAAATACCTACGTGATGTACATTGCAAATGTACACCAGAAGGGCCTGTATTGACAAATATTGACAAAGAGTTCAGTCATCATGTTTGTTAAACATTGTTGAAAGCTCTAATAATCTCACTGTAACATACTTGGTCTTTCTTCACTTGATAATGCATGGCTTGCCTCTCCACATGTACCTGTAGTGGTCAGTGTTATGGAAACAACAAAGTAACAGTAAACAGCAGTGCCATTACATGACGTGTGGGCACCAACAAGGTAGTGTGCAAAGCAACAGTACAGAGACACTCACCTGCTATTCTCTGCTGTAATCCCGAAGTAGATGGAGCTGTGAATATTAATACAAGAAGTAAGTCAATAGTTTTTTCATGATACATGTATTATTTAAATATTAGTAGCTGTCTCTGATTTTAATGTAATGAATAATGTATATATATATATATATATATATATATATATATATATATATATATATATATATATATTACAAACAGCCTTGCAGTAGTTTGGGATACTTGGCATTTTTAATGTGTGTGTGTGTGTGTGTGTGTGTGTGTGTGTGTGTGTGTGTGTGTTTTGGGTTATCACTACAAAGTCAGTAATATTCTATAGATGTCCGTAAAGTTACTGTACAGATTTTGTTATATTTCTAAAGAACTATTGTGATCTTGATTTATGATATCTTTCCATTTGTTTGGTAATGTACAACATTATTGGGCAACTTTTTCTTTTGCTTATGGATTACTTGCATATTTCTAAAGTGTGCCATTGGAACTGCGGTACTCTGTTGTGTGCAGAGGTATTCTGAGTTTCTTGTCATACATTAGCATATTGCAATGTTATCCACAAGTTTTGCTCTGAGATTGGCATATTGTGCTGGATTCTGTGAGCTTTAAGGAAACTGGCCAATGTTTTACATAAATATTTTATTATTTCGGGGGGGGGGTCTTTAACTGATTCCACCACACTTACTCCTTCAACATTCCCCTATATAAACATGTCAATTCCTTGAATGGCTAGTCAATCTTCTTCCCTGCTTCACTTAAATGTTTATCATTGTCTACATTAATTTGAGAGTCCATTCCTGTGAAATAATTGAACCAACCTTTAAAATATTTTTGTTGCAGTTATTCATTCTGTTAGGATTAGACCTCTCCAAAATGCCTTTGGATGCATGGAGTGAATGTATCAAATTACTTCATCTCGGGGAGACAACGATGGCCGCCATTCAGTGAGCACTGTTAACCTGCAGCTCCTCAAATATTCAGAGAAAAACTTAACCTAGAAGATATACCAGTACTTATTTAATAACAATCTGCTGATCCAACAACTCTACTTATTATCCAGAAACACAGAAAAGATACCTGAACCTAAAATACTAGCAAATCTATCAAGATTACAACAGATTACCTGGACCGGTAGTAAGTCTCAAAGAAAGAAGCCGTGTGCTCAGAAAACTTCCCTCATAACCATCTGAATATAAACCAGAAGTTTTGTTTTACTTTTACCTGTGACTATACAAAATGTCAAAAGATGATAAAGCGATGGAGACTACAACAACAAAAAACAAACTTTCAGAACTTATGTCACCTGAGAAAGAGTTAAGCTCTAAAAGGCAGAAAATAACAAAACAACAAGAATCCGGAAAACCTGGAAATAAAAATAAAACAGACCAAATGGCAAACCTGGAAGATATTAAAGCAGCCTTATTACCTATCCAAGAAGCTATAAAAGAATTATGTACTCAAGTACAATCCTTTGGAACTTCCTTCAATCAAATTATGGAGAGAATGGACAAATCTGAAGCTAAAATCATAGAGAATGAAGACAGAATAGCCCTGCTTACCAAAAAATCTGACTCACATGAAAGAGACATTCAAAATATGCAAGCTAAAATCATTGATCTTGAGGCAAGGTCTAGAAGAAATAATATAATCATTAGAGGTATGCCGGAAAATATACAACACTATGATTTGATCCCATCTATCATACAAATACTTACAACTCTACTAAAAGACCCAAAAGCTGCACATCAAATAACAATAGAAAGAGCCCATAGAGCTCTAAGAGAATCTCAAGCATCAAACAGTCCAAGACCTGTCTATGCCAAACTCCTCAACTTTCAAGATGTGAATAAAATATTATTAACTGTAAAGAAAAATGGAGGATCATTAATATGGAACAACAGAATATCCCTGGCCCAAGACCTGCCCCTACAAATTAGGCAAGCCAGACAGCTTCTAACACCTTATTGCAGATTCCTGATTGAAAAACAACAAAAATTCCAAATGAAGTACCCAAATACCTTATTATTTTCAGTCAATGGGGTGAAATATGCAGTTTCCAACAAGAAAGAAGCAAAGCTTACCTTCATGTCAGTGTTTAAATCCATTCCAGCTTCAGAGAACTAGATTCAAGTCCCGTTACGCTCAACTGAACTACGAAGTTGGATTCACCCTCCACCAACAGCCGAGGATCTATTTCTCCTTATATCTGGCATCTACCCTGCACTAGGCCATATTGTGGGTCTGGCGCGACCCTTTTCCTGGCTCTACAAGGCGTGAAAACTCTAACAGGAAGTGAACATCCCTTGCGCAAAGCTGGCTTTCCCACGAGAGGAACCAAAAATGCATTTGAAGCCTTAGAAGCAACTTTAAAGAGGTAGCGCATCCGGAAGTCCGATCACAATATAAGTCCCCCTTTGCAAAGCTAAGCAATCAGCTTAGCTGGATGGAAGCTCGAAGGGAAGCCTAAAAGGAACTGTAAAAAATAGAAAAGTAAAATAAGTAATGTATAAGTTACAAAAACACCAAACACATGTAATATAAGATGAAATGTGAACCTCATTGACCCATAAACTGTAGTTAAGCTTTAATTAATAAGTTTAAACATCTACAAATATTTATACACACATACAAGCTATACAGAAAATTGGTGAAAATGAAACATTTAATATGCAACCAGATATCAAAACACTATATATTAATACAACAAACTACAGCTAAACAACTATACAGACCTGAAATACATAATCATAAGAGCTAAATATTTTTAAATCTATCTAATATGTATACAACAAAATACTAGACAACCAGTGAGCATTTACCTTCCTTACTATTACAAATCCAATTGACAAGTATACAATTAGCGTTATTGTAAAACTTCAACTCAGAGGATTCATAAACCTAAATATATATCACATATCTTCACAACTTTAATGTTGCATTAGCCTGAGTTGGTAAAGAAGCATGCATAGGTTACACCTTTGTTAACTCAGATAATTTTTGTCTCTAACAGTAACAAGTAGATGGAATGATAATTGCTAGGGTGAGTTGGTTCTTTGCCTTCCTTCAAGAATGTTAAAAGATGTTAATATAGCTTATTGTATCAAATAATGGCCTACTAACTAGTAGTCATGTAGCTTCTAGATTTGATAACCATCTGAATACCTAAACATTGATGTTTATGTCTAGTTACTTACATAAGCCGGAACTGTTAATATTTACATTGTTTTCTCCAGGAGTCAGGAAGCTTTTTCCAAATCTAATATATGTGGTATGACATATACTTGGATAGAGAGAAATTGCCCCGAATCCCCTTTAATATAGCGCTACCTACCTAAAAACTTAAAACCACAGGGCAAAAATGGTAAAAAGGGTCGTTCTAAAAGTTGAGGTTCACTTGAAGCTAATAACTCGACCAAGACCTACAAGTGACTTAAGTTACAATCACAAAGGAAGAATTAGACCTAGAGGAGGTGGAGCGACCACCCACAAACTAAGGCAAGATAAGGAAGTTACATATTGTATGTACATAGTTATTAAACGAAATTGAGAAAAAAAAGATATAGGTACCATTCTCTTAAATAGCATTTATGTTAAGCTGTGTAAATGGATGTCTACTGCCTTTAATAGTAATCAGTACTGGTGCTTATGATTGCACAAAACTTTGAAATCATATAAATAAATCTAACAAGAAGAGGTGTAGGTCTCAAAGCAGTGTTTGCTAATGAATGAGTGGGATAGACTTTGTACAAATAATTTTAGGTTATTCAGGACCACTATGTTCCTTTTACCTCTCATATGCTAATATACAAAACATATATTTAACATGGATACAGAAAAATACAAATACAAGTTATTGTCAGGTCCTGTTAAGTTCCTGGTCCAGGGTATTAGTGGGTAGGCACTGGGAAGGGACAGGAATTATAGAATGCTTTCATAACATGCCCCTGATAAGAAATCGACATAACTCAAAATATCTACTCATATTTCAACACTACCTATACAAAATAAAGCTATATGAATGTGGGAAATAGATTCATGGAATATTAAAGGGCTTCAGAGCATGAAAAAAAGGAAACTCTTTCTTCATCTATTTCTGCAGGCTAAGGCATGTTTTATACTACTCCAAGAAACTCACTTAACCAATGACCAATGGTCAGAAATAAAAAAGAAAAAATGGATAAGAGAAATAATAGCCTCTGAAGGCAAGACCAATAGTGCTGGAGTTGCGATTATCATTAAGGACCAATATCAAGACAAAATTATAGGGTCCAGAACAGATAAAGAAGGTAGATGGTGCTATGTGATCTTATCAACTACCCATTATGATAAGCCCATTATACTTCTCAATATATATGCACCCTGTTATAATCAACATTCCTTTTTCACTTCATTATATCCTATCTTAAATAAATATAATAATCATTACATAATCATAGGGGGGACTGGAATGCTTATCAAAACCCTAAACAGGATAAATCAAGCACACAAAGATCATGTAATAACCAAGCAGTGTTAACATTAAGCAAACTTAAATATGACTTTAGGTTATATGATCCCTTTAAATATGGTAACAAAACTCATACCCCAAATGACTATACGTTTTACTCCAACTGTCATAAAATGTGGTCAAGAATAGACTTCTTTCTAATCTCAGAAACACTAACCAATCTTGATCCAACAGTAGATATACATGCCCGCTACCTATCAGACCATTCTAAAATTACATTAAAAATTTTCAAGGACTCTAGAACCAACACACCATATAGGGGATATAACTGCTCCTTAAACCCCAACCTCTTAAATAAAAATGAAATAGTTCAGGAAATACAGGACATACTTAAATCCTCATTAATCAAGATAGTAAAACAGCAATACCCATCAGATATTGAATGGGCAGCAACTAAGGCCCAGACAAGAGGTATCTTCATCCAAAAAGCTTCATATTATAAAAAACTCCAACACAGAGAAGAACAGCTACTAGAGAGTAAAATCAAATCATTAGACCAAGATCTAATGAAAAATCATAACACACAAACTGAATCAGAACTATTGAAATGTCAGAAATAACTTTTCTTAATCCAAAATAATAGATTATCATTTAAAGAAACTAAAATACTTGCAAAATATGCGAACCATATACAAACTCTGTCACAAGCACTAGCAAGAATTATTAACCAGTCTAAAACCCCCTCCCAAATCCACGAAATTTGCTATAAGAATAAATCCATTACAAGAACTGAGGATATTATTAACACATTTGAAATTATATACTTACAAGTCTATGGAGAACAAAAAAACTTATCCACATATGAAAATAATTGTGACTTCCTACAAAAACTTAACTTTCCGAAAATTGATGAAGAACTACAAAAAGACCTAATAAAACCAATATCTATTGAAGAAATAACAACTACAATTAAAAAACTAAAACCACATAAAGCTCCTGGTCCAGATGGCCTTATAGCGGAATTTTATAAAACATTCTACCTTATTATTGCTCAAATTCTATCACACGTTTTAAATTATATAATAAATAATACAATTAATGATATACATTTTAATGCATCCAAAACAATTTTTATACCCAAAGAAAAATCAGATCCTCAGAACCCGGACAACTACAGACCTATATCCCTTCTAAATATAGATACTAAAATTCTGACATCTATTCTGGCCAGTAGACTGAAGAAAATATCGAACATAATTATATCCAATGAACAGTCTGGCTTTTTGGCATCCAGACAAACCAGTGATAATACTTTAACACTACATACACTAATTTCATTTGCTAACCAAAAGAAACTAAACATGTACGCACTCATTATAGATGCACAAAAGGCCTTTGATAGAGTTAACATAAAATTTTTATTTCAGATCTTACCCTACTTTAATATACCCCAAAAATTCATTCTAACTTTACAAACATTATACAATAATCCATATACATTATATATAAATAAAACATGCTCCAAAAGAATTCAAATCAGAAATGGTACCCGACAAGGATGCCCTCTATCACCCCTATTATTTAACATGTACCTAGAACCCCTATTCCTATATATAAAACAAAAGATATATCATAATGCCCCAATAATTTACGGTACCAAAATCACCTTATCAGCTTTCGCAGATGACCTCAACATATACTGTACAGCACCTATCTCAGACACTGAAAAAATAATATCTGCCATTGAAGACTTTGCATTAATATCAAACTATAAAATAAACCTCAATAAAACCAACATATTCCCTTTAAGAAATCCAAAACCTTTCTCACTTTTACCATTGATAGGACAATTAAAAGCTGAAGAAAAGGTCAAATACTTAGGAATTACATACTCTACAGATAATAAAGACTTTTATCTCAATAATATTAAACAAAATTGGGAACACATTTTAGCCGATCTAAAAAGATGGAAAAATTTGAAATTACCACCACTAGCAAAAGTTTCGATTATTAAAATGAATGTCTTGCCTAGGCTATTATACATTTTCAGGTCTGCACAGTTGCTAATACCCAAGAATTTTTTTAAACAAATACACACGAATTCGCCAAATTTATTTGGGAACCAAAAAAAAGTAGAATATCTTATGATAAACTGATGACCCCGAAAAGCAAAGGTGGACTAGATCTACCTAATTTTGAGATTTACTACTTAATCATAAATGCAAATAGAACTCTAAGAATTGCAACCTACGATACGCAAAGCAATAATTGGTCCCCACACTGGTTAAAGATATGTTTTAAATATATTAAAAATCTGAATATTAATCCCAAATCATTGCCCTTTCTAAACAGAGACAACACTAAAACATATAATATAATGGAACCCATCAAAAATTGTATAAAATTAACGCAAAATCTCTTTAGATCAGTAAATCTCTTTCAATACATGATGATTCTACAACCCTTCCATAAAAATCCTAACTTGAAAATTGATAACCAACTAATAGACCTGAAAAGATTCCCATTTATAATAAACTTATCATTACAAGATATATATCCATACATAAATTGTTCGGCTCATGAATTAAGACAGCAACTGGGTCTTCCCAAATCTTATCTATTGATCTTGAGACAGATCAAAGAAATATCTACAAATTACTTTAAAAATCTAAACATCATTAAAGAGGTATTAACAAATTGTATAGCACTATGGCAAGCCCTTTTACAAAACACCAAATTTATAACATGCTCATACAAATTGATAAAAGACATCAAATATCAAAATCAGCTACTCTTAGCTAAATACTGGAAAGAAAAATTGCCACTAGTGGAAGAAAACAAAATAGCACAGGCAATTAATTTAACGATAAAATCCATTTCCCTTCAAAAGCTATCATTCACCCAACTCATGATTTACAATGATACTTACTACACACGCCTTAGCCTGCATAAATTTAACCCTACGAATTCTCCAAAGTGCCCACACTGCAAAGATGAAACTGCTGACCTTTTGCATATGTTCTGGAGCTGTAAATGTATATATAAACTTTGGAACTCACTGAAAATACAACTCCAAAAGATGGGATATCAAACAACAACGCTTACTTGAGAATTTATGGTATTACATATCCCCCCAAATAACCTATCTAAAACCCAAATTATCATCCTAATAAATATTTTTATGCTAATGAAACTTTACATAGCTACTAACTGGCTGACCCCATCTAAAACCTCATGGGAAAACTTTAGGACCTTAGCGATAAAGCACATCTTAGCCCACAAATACATATTAAATAAACAAAACAAAAAGCCCTACAACTTGAAAACATGGGAACAAATATTTAATATTATACTGGCATAAAACATAGAACCCAAACTACCTCTTCATTATACACAATACAAAACATAACAATATTTGAAACTACACTTTTACAAGATATTAACCCTGGAGAAAATAACATATATATATATATATATATATATATATATATATATATATATATATTTTTTTTTTTTACTCTTAAGAGAGAGTATGGAAGCATTCATGTAAATAATGTAAATATGTTGTAAGGATATTGTTAGAATTTCTGTTAGATCATCAGTAGTATACCTTTTGAACAAATGCTCTGTAATGAATAAAAAAAAAAAGAAAAACAATAAAAAATATTATTGAAAAAAAAATCACTTCATCTCTTGGTGACTTGATGTTTCTATATAAAGTTCCTAAAATGTTAATGATGTTACATTTTTAATTTCTTTGGCTAAATGTATGTGTTTTAAGTTGAAAACACTTGCTTAAAATTATCCACATTGTGCTGTCTGAGAATTTTATAGTCAGATAGGTGAATTTTAATTTTTTCTCATCTGTCAATTCCATATAGTTATTTCCATTTAACATTGTATGTATTATCTAGTCAATAGATCACTTTATTGAACATGGCTTCTTGGATAAATTTTTCTATCAGAAAATGTTATTCCTACTTCCTTCTAAGATCTAATGTAGTGCTCATATGCCAGTCTTGTTTTTTTAGGAAACAATTAAAAAGTTAAAAGTCTTTGCTTAGTATTGTTTTATCTGTTCTTTATTATGTGGCAATGCTAGAGTTTCTATTATATATAGGATTTATTGAGGATCAGAACCATTTTTGTAACATATATTCTGTCTTCAAAAGTCAGGTCTATGTTATTCCATTTGTCTGTGCAATTATTTATACTATCATATTGTTATTATGATTGGTGGGTCTATCTCAGTTTATCAAATTGCTATTCAGTGAACATACTCAAGTGTGCTAGCTTGCACTGTATTTGAATTGTTTTGACTGCTGTTTTAGCTACTTTTCTGTATATTTAAAAAAAAATAGCTTTCCTGTAACTATTGTAGTCCAGATTCAGATTTGCTGTATCCAGGACTGTATGTAAGCTTCTGAGCCGCCCCCCAAGCTTTCTGTGTTGGAGGGAAGCCTTCTAGCTTATCAGTGGGAGTGGTAAGTACTAGGTAACCTATCTACCACATAACGAGTGGTTCTCACCCAGAAATTGTAGTTATTGGCTGTTTGGGCAGTTTTTCCATCTCTCTCAACTTTCTGATTTAAAAGCCCACATTTGCACTTGTTTCCCCCCTTTCCTGTAACTAGTTTAGTCCAGATACAGATTCTTACTTTTAGCACTTGAATTTGTTTATTCGTGATCAGCACTTGTTCAGAACTTGTAAGCACTAAATAACCTACTAATTACTACAGCACTCAACCTTCCTCATTACCTAGAGGAAAACAGTTTTGGTACTTACTTTCCTCACTTGCTTAGAGAAAAACAGCTCTTGCACTCACTTTCCTCACTTATGTAGTGGAACATTGTTTTTTTTATTCAGGCATGTCCAAGGGTCAGCTCCCAGTGTTCTCTCCTGTCTATCTGATGAATCTGGGCATCTTGGGGCAATGTAGAAATTGCCTCATGTACACAGACAACCCTCTACTCCTACCACCCAACACTACACTCTGTGAGAGATGCACTTATATAGCCAAACTGGAGGTAAAGCTCTCTCCAACCAAGACTGAACTTGACAGTCAAGAGGAGAAGGTAAACACTTGCACCACACCACACTCATCACATAGTCTCACTAAATCTACACCACCAAAATCCACACATAGAAATACAAAAACATTCACAAAGGCTCTCAATAATAATCTGCTCAAGCAACAGAGACCTCCAAGGCAGAAATGCAAGCAACCTCCACCCCCCCAACACAACCCAAATGACACATAGCCCGCAGGCTCAGTGTGCCACTCAACCACAGTCAATAAGGCAAAACATCATACCCAACACACTAGTCATAGGCAACTCTATAGTCAGGCACACTGATGTCCCACTCACAAGGCTAAACAAGGAGAAGGTTACTGTCAGCTGCCTGTCAGGTGCCAGGATCTGCGACATAACCCACGCATTCAGGTCACTCCACAACAAGTACAAATATGACTCTGTCATTCTCCATGTTGGTGTGAACGACCTGAGACGTACCTCCCTGGACTACATGAAAAGAGACATGGAAGAGCTCTCCGATCTTGTAGCCCAGGCAGGTATGACCCTAGCCCTGAGTAGCATTCTGCCATCACCCAGAATGATGCCACAGTACAAGGACAAAATTATTGACTTCAACAATTGGCTAAGCTTCTGGTGCCATTCTAAAGGGATCCAGTATCTGTCTGCCTGGGATGACATGGTCGACAGACCACGATGCTTTTCCAGAGATGGCCTGCACCTGTCACCCCTGGGATTCCGGATACTGGCTAAGGTTCTTGCCACCCCTATAGTGCCTTTTTTAGGCAATGTTCAAATGACAAATTCATAACCATAACAGGAACAAGCAAGCAAAAACTGAGGATGATGCTACTCAATGCCAGAAGTATAAATCTCAAAATGCACTCACTCAAGGCACTCCTTAAAATGGAGAACATCGATATCTGTGCAGTGACTGAGACCTGGTTCAAGGCTCCAGGGAGCACCCCTGCACTACTAGGCTGTAACTCATACCACACTTTTCGGCCATGTAACCTGGACCGGAACACCAAAGTCGAAGGTGCATCCATATTCATTAAGGATATCCACACCTCCAGGCTAGTTGCTCAGCATAATGCAGCCGAGGTTATCCAAGTGCAACTAACTCTGGGCAAAACTGCAATCCAAACTGGAGCTTGCTACAGATCACCCACCATGCCCCAGGATTCCCACTCCTCTTTTCTTGATGTACTGGAAAATATTAGGGTTCAACCAAACACCCTAATAATGGGTGATTTCAACTACCCCACCATTAACTGGGAAAACTACTCATGTACCAACTCCTTCGCTCAACGCTTTCTGGAATTCATAAACTCCAATGCCCTGGATCAACTTATCCGCACCCCCACCAGGGGCAACAATATCCTAGATCTAGTCATTACCAATATGAGTGACCGGTGTTCCACACCTGAAGTCAATGCCTCATTGGTCTGATCTGACAATAAGCTAATTATCCTAGATATCCACATTCTGCCTCCAGCCCCCATTAAGGAAACCATAATAAAACATTTCTCCAAAGCCAACTTCATGCTTCTTAATACAGAAGTGGTGAACTTCATGACACCCATGCAGATGGACAGTACAGTTATGACTACTGAATCCTACACAATTGCACTTTCTAAGCATTTACATGAGTGCATGGATCATGCTATCCCAAAGAGAACCAAGACTCTATCCTCCAAAAAAGGAAGCCAATCTTGTGGTCCCCTGCCATAAACAAACTGTACAACAGAAGGAAGAAACTCTTGCAAAAGAGAGTAAAATCCCACGAGTGGAGGAGCTCCCTGGTCAGCCTCAGTAAGAAGCTGTGATCCCTGATAAAATCCTCCAAAGCTAGTTACGAAAACAAAATCGCCACTGATTCTAAAGACAACCACAAAGCATTCTATAGCTATGTGAAGAATCTGAATGGCAACACTCAGATCTGCTCTGAGATAAGGCACAATGACACTAAATATACAGACCCAACTGATATTGCCAACATCCTGGCAGATAGGTTCAGTGCTAACTTTACCCCCCTCTCACCCCCTAAAGAGCCTATCTCTATACCGGAAGAATGCAAAGTTCCTGTAATCACGGCTGCACAGGTAAAAACCACACTCTCCAAAGCCAAGAACACAGCATCCATGGGACCAGACAACATCCCAGGCTGTGTTCTACATGAACTACAGAACAAACTGGCAC
The DNA here is from genome assembly GCF_019279795.1 of Protopterus annectens. Taxonomy (NCBI): domain Eukaryota; kingdom Metazoa; phylum Chordata; order Ceratodontiformes; family Protopteridae; genus Protopterus; species Protopterus annectens. The sequence goes on along the minus strand of NC_056744.1, from coordinate 1,639,159,234 downwards.
CCCACCTAAGTACCATGTTCAATCATAGCCTCACCTCAAGCTTTGTGCCTGCTGAATGGAGCACAGCAACGGTTATCCTACTCCACAAGGGGGGAGCCACCACGGACTCTGGGAACTACTGCCCCATTAGCCTGACAAGCCTGGTTTGCAAGGCCATGGAACGTATCATCATGGAACTTATAAACAAAGGCACTGGTAATCTCCAAACTCTGGATCCCACCCAGTTTGGGTTTGTAAAAGGCAGATCATGTCTCCTAAACCTGATAGACTTCTTTGAAGCAGTCAGAAAAGCCGTAGACAAGGGTAAGGTGGTTCACACAGCCTATCTAGATCTTGCCAAGGCTTTTAACACCATCTCACACTCTGGAATTATAGATAAACTCACTAAACTAGGTATAAATCCCGATGTCACAAGATGGGTTGCCATCTGGCTCACTGACAGAACCCACACTGTGAAAATAGCAAACTCCAAATCCGACTTCAGACCAGTGACAAGTGGAGTACCATAGGATTCAGTCCTGGGTCCTCTCCTGCTTGGTATCTACTTCTCTGAAATACAGGCTAACACAGAAGGTCTTTGGCTAATGAAGTTCGCAGATGACTGCAAACTAGGATCCATAATTGAAACTCCTAACAATGTGGACATCCTTACAAAAGTGCCTCACTGAGACAGATGCCTGGTGTCAAAGCCATGGCCTCAAGCTCAATGCCAAAAAGTGCATTGTCATCCCCTTTGGTAAAAACTCTGTACCCATGAACTACAACATAGGTGGTAGTATACTTAACACTGAAAGTGTGATAAGAGACCTTGGGACACAGGTGGACAGTAGTCTCTCCTTTGATAATCACATTGCCACAGTAGTCAGGAAATCCTTCTACGTGGCACACCTCATCACAAAAGGTTTCTCATCCAGAAAAAAAGAGGTCATTGTTCCCCTCTACTCATCATTCATTAGACCCATTATAGAGTACAATGCCCCTTTTGGTATGTACCTCACAAGATATCTCCAACAACTGGAAAGGCCGCAGAAATACCTCACAAAGAGGATTACCAGCCTCAATCAGATGCCCTACTCTGACCATCTCAAAAAACTCCAGCTTTACTCCGTCGCATATCGTATACTCAGAGGTGATCTCTGCCTAACATACAAAGCTATGTCAAACCCAGAGCTGTTGGACATGCTCCACTTAAAGAAATCCCAATCCCTCTGAGCTGCACGCTCTAGGGACTTAAGCCTTGTCACCACAATAAATAGAACATGCCGGAGGGATAGATTCCTGTCCCAGAGACTTCCCGTACTCTGGAATAAACTACCTATCTATATCAAACAAAGCTCCTCATTAGCACTCTTCAAGAAAAATCTTGATGGCTGGATGGGAAATAGAAAATTCACCCCGGGGATCACCTCTGTGGCTCTGCTCAACAGTGGCACAGGAAAATAATTTTCTTGGGTGGCAAAAGCCAGGGTACCTTTTTGGCTGAGCTTGTATAGGCCCCAGGGCCAATAGCCTAGCAGGGGCGGCTCATGCTATTGGACTGCTAGACTGCAGCCCTCCCACCTAGAAAATACAAAAGAAAAATCTTTAAAACTGGAAAAAAAAAAAAAAAATCACAAGTTCCAACTCCTCTGCGCATGCGCAGAGGCATTAGAATAACTCAGACTGCCTTTTCAGTAGTCTGGATAGAGACAAAGAGGTACCCAGCAATCATTGGTGTGAGATACCCAGGAATCTGTGCGGTGATGACCGCACAGAAAAGGAGCTCCAGACTGCTTTAGCTGCAGGCAGAACCAATGAGGGGTGAGCTGCTGCTTCTCTCACGGGACTTTCATTGCGCGGGCTTGGCTTCATTCCTGGATTTCTGCTTCAGGTAAGTGTTTGGTCGCTCTCTGGATTGTGGGCTTTGCTTCATTTGTGAAACAGTGGTCGCTGGCTAGAGTGCGGGCTTGCTTCGTTCGTGAAATGGGTAGGTGTAGGTTTCGTAACTAGGACATTTATTTACAGCAGGTAGGTGAAGGCTGGACAAAGTGTGTGTGTAGGCTTCGTAACTAGGACATTGATTTACAGCAGGTAGGTGAAGGCTGGACAGTGTGTGTAAAAAATGCCCCACTTACTGTATACTCGTGGCTAGAGAGAATAAATGGTGGTGGGTAGAGTTACTCAGGCTTGAATCCTGTACTTTGGATGCAGGTGGCAAGGACCTGAATTCCCTATCCACCACCATTTCTAAAAATAATTTGCAGGTTTTTGACTCATATTTGTTCTGTTCCTCATAAAATCTGTGGTTTCTGTATCTACATTTTTCCTTGCAAAGTCTGTAGTGCAGTGGTGCACTGGTAGCATTGCTGCCTAACAGCTACATGTTCTCTGGTTTGACTCTTGGCTGGGGTGCCTCCTGTGTGGTGTCTGCATATCCTCCCATCTTACAAAGATGTGTCTGGCATTTCTCCCTGCTCTGCTGAAAATTATCTTTTGTTCCAAGTCCGATTAGTTTCCTGGTTAAATGTTTAAAAATAACAGGCATTTGAATTTCAGACTTCATATTCTTCAGAAAGTACATGGTAACACAAAACTGTTCTAGCAGTTGTCTAAGTTTATAACATGGATATTTAAAATTTGTCCCTATTTTTTGGGACTGTATTCCCCCATTATTGGCTTTGTACAGGTATTTTGTGCTAAGGTTGAGAGTTATCTATGGTGAGAACTGAATTAATTGAATGTTTGTGCGCTGTATCCCCCTCCCCCATTACTGGCTTTTCCACATGTTTTTTGCTAAGAGGTTGAGAACTCTAGTGAGAACTGAATTCACTGAATATGTTTGGGGGCTGTATTCCCCCCATTATTGGCTTTGTTCAGGTGTTTTGTGCCAAGAGGTTGACAGCTATGGTGAGAACTGAATTCACTAAATGGTAGCCATTTAAGTTCGTCTTCCTCTCTTTCACAAAACAGATGATTTGGCATAGTGGTATGTTTCTCTGACTGTTTTGCACAGGGTCCCCTGGGTTAAAGACGTGGCAGTGAAATGTATAGTGGTAACACAGTATTTTATTCTAGCAACTTTCCAACATTATACAAGCAATGTTTAAAATGTGTCCCTGGTTTTTGGGCTTTTGTCCTCCCCCCCCAATACATTTGTTTTTTTCCAGATTTCTTGTGCTGCAAAGTTCAGAGATACAACTGCGTGTCAAGTAGATTTTACAAGGAGCTGAGAGCTGCAGGGGAACAAAACTTTAGTGCTGCTTATTCTGAGTCTGCTTGCAATGTTAATAGCACATCAGGTAGTGTACTTGCTTTTGATGCAGAAGGTTGTGGGTTCTACTCCCACAGTAGATAGATGCATTGCTGATACTGTACTGTGTTGTAAAGTGGGTGGATGCTGCAGTCCTTTTTGGCAAAGATACCTAGAGTAGTAACTATGAACCTGTTATCAGTTTGCCATACAGTCCCTATTGCGATATTACTAGCTTATCATTTTTTTAATGCATGCAATATAGGCAATTTATTCCTCAAGGGCAACAGGCACTTTATGTGTAGATGAATAAACAATGACATATAAAGTTGTTTGCTAGCAGCAACCTCTTCATTGTTATAGATTTCTTTAATGTGGAATTATTTAGATGACTTTTACTACTTATGAGATTGTGCATATTTACTGATACTGGTGGACTGTAGAAGGTTGAGTTGACTTTTATGATGGAAATGTTCTAAATTGGGTAGTTTTGTCATTGGTGCATGCATTTTGTTTCATTGTTTACTGGAAAAATGTTCAAAACAATACATTTAAAATGCCGTCTAACAACTGTACTGTATTGTACAAGGAATATAATTTAGTACAATCAGGAAGGTGTATCAAAGAGCACATGTATGTTTAATGTGCAAGGGGCCTATGATTTGAAAACCACCCAAAGTTAATCTTTATCTGCCACTGGCAAAATTTATTTTGTTTGAATGTGGGTTTCAATGCTGTTTCATTGAATGTGAGTTTCAAGGGCAGAGAAGTTTTCAGTGCTAAGCCTGTTTTCATTGTGAGACTGCATTGCTTTGTTTATCAGATGTCTTAGTGTTTGTGCTGCAAAATGCAAAATAAAACTTTCAAATGAAATCCAAATCATCATAGAAGTAAAGCAGTATGCACATTAGTATTTATGGTAAATGGAGTGAAATAGCCAAGTAATGGATCACTGGAATGGCTGCAGGGGGAAGGGCTCCATACGACCATGATTTTGTGACGGGGAAGGGCGGCAAACTTAGACAGCCCCAGCTGAACTATACCTCCCAACTGTCCAGATTTTCACAGAATGAATAGATTTTTGCTTCTTATTTTTAGTGTGCTCCTCATAAAATTTGTTTTTTTGGAAAATCATTTAGGAATTAAGTCACTAAATAATGACACACTGAGTTTCAGACTTCATAACCTTCAGAAAAATGCATGCTAAAGTAAGACCTGTTCTTCTATCAACTGTTTCAGTTTATACAAGAGCAATTTTTAGTACTGTTTATATGTTCCCCCAATATATTTGGCCTTGTCCAGATTTATTGCATTAACAGGTTGAGAGGTACATGCAAATGCATTGCTTTATAGAATTAGGCATAGCCAAACCTTTCAACTGTCCCCGAATTTGGCTCAAAATGTTGCTCTTCCCCTAATAATCCCTCAGCAAAATAGCAATTTTGGAAGAAAACATGGAAGGTTTACAATTAAGAAATAACTATAATAATCAGAGTTATAGATTACTTTTATTTCAGAAATATTTATTTTGTCAGCTGCTCAAGTTAGCAGTACTAATATTAAAAAAGTGTCCCTTCTTTGACAGGTTCCCAGATGTATTGTGTGGCTATTGTATATTTTTGCATCATATTTTTGGTCCATTTTTCATAAAATTGTGTTTTTTTTTGGCAAATTAGTGGTAAATCATTAAAGACTGAAGTTAGAAAATAATGACAGACATTTGAGTTTCAGATTTCATATCCTTCAGAAAATTCATACTAATGCAAGACCTATTCTGTTATCTTTCTAAGTTTATAAGAGCAATATTTAAACATTGTCCTTATTTTTGGGCCTTTGTCCCACTTCTATGTATGGCTTGCCCAGATTTCTTGCTCTGAGGGTCAGAGGTATGACAAATGTGTCAGGGCCATCAAAGTCAGCCAGAGACATTTCAAATTGTGACATACTTGTTGCACCCCACTCCCCCATGTAGTGACTCTGGATGTGTCCAAGCAAGGCAAGGAGCAGTTATGCGGTGTAAATGTGCAGGGTATCCCCCCATCCAAGGTAGGCACAAGTACTACAGTGGCTTTTCATCTGTTCTTGATTTTGCAGAATGGTCTGGTTTCTGTCATATTTTTGTACTGTTGATTTATGCTTATTAATCAAAGTGCCTGTTGCTCTGTGTTTTAAGTAGCAATGCTTTAATGACCATCAGGTAAGCTTGTCTGAGATCATAACATGCAAGTAAGCTTTAATAAGCATACTGCTAAAGAATTGCCAACATTGAAGCCTTTCTGTTGTTGCCATGCAGATAATACTTAACTAGATAATGTACAAGCATTGGGTATTGAAATGCATATGACAGTATTTGTAATAAAGGACAGGATTACATTATTTTAAGAAGCTCATTACACTTGTTTGAGACTTCCAGCGATCTCTGAGGGCTTTACCCATAAACTAAACAGAATGGCAATCATGTGTGGTCCATAACTTGTGCAGTAATCCTTTAAGCAATGTATCTTGAGCTTGTTTCTTGTTTGCTTTTCATTTTTACTTTGATCATGTTTTCCCCATGAAATGAGTAGATAGTTGTCAGGCAGCAGGTCTTTTTTGGATAAGAAACATTTTTACAAGTGGGGGCGTCACAGAGATTACTACTTTCAGCATGTTACTTGGTACTTTAATAAAGCTGAATATAAATTATAATTAGAACTGCAGTGCAAGGAGAAGCGGTTTGAGTTGAGTGCTGCTTGTTTTTCTTATACTTGATTTTGACTGCGATTCCAGTAATGTATTTAAAAAGTAATTTATTTTTTCATGCCTCACAACCTTTTTTTTCCATCTAGATATTAAGTAAGCTGTCATGCAGCCAATGCATTGAAATATTTTTATTCCTTTACACTTCATTTGTCTTGATTGGACTCTCATAATGAGGGTTTCGCACCCAGGGCAGCATATTTAATTAAAGTTAGTTTTTGTGGTTTTGAGCATAGCCCCTCCCCTTTCTAGTTGGCCGCACCCCTTCCCATTGACCCCATCCATTCAGCTATCTCCTGAATCCCCCCTTTGATTTGAAGTCACCAGCCGCCACTGTAGCCTAGTACCTACCTATGAACCTATGAACCTATGAGCAATTCATTAAACCTCTGTTTAATGAATAGCATTTCAGCGAATGATGAAATCTTTCCCAGAGCAAGGAAGCTCTTTTCCAAAGCCACACCGGAACAGAAACCACACAAATCAAATCCACCCAATGTGGGGGGCTGTGCCCCCAAACCCCCTAACTATATACACCAAGTCTGAGATCACACTACAGTGGGGAAAAGGGTAATGTTGTGATGTTAACAGACCAAGTGTTTCCTTACCCTGGGAAAGATTTTGCAGATAAACAGAGGTTTGATGAATTACTATTCTCTGAATAACAATTTGATAACGTGATACAGACCCTAAGACTGGTATGTCCAACGTCTTCAGTATTTGATCTCAGTATTATTCCAAAAAAACAGCTCATTATGTTCTAATTTCAAATTAAACAGTAATGAAACTAATGTGTTTTGAGATTCATTTAAGATTATTTATTTCATTTTATTATTATTGAAAAAATAGCTGAAATATTGATATTGGTTAGTGTTAATAATATAATATCTGCAAATAACAAGGTGATGAATTCATACATCTCTCATACTTTAAATCCTGAAATGTTGGCATCTTATCTTATTGCTGACACTAGACTTTCCATTGCTAAAGCAAACAAAATTAATATCTATAGATTATGACACAAATTAACACAATGTAACACATGCTTTATTATTTCAGTAAGAGATCTGATTATTTAAATAAATTCATCAGGAAAGCTGAACTCATCTTAGATTTAAAAAAAATATTTACAACCTATGCAGTTGAAAGCTTCAGCACTTAAACTTATAATCGCTGTGTCTATTTTCATAATATTGACAGAGACAATACACCTTTAAAAGAAACATTGTTCTATATTCAGAGCAGCATGTAAGAATTTATCTTGCTTTAAAATGAGAAATATTAATGAATTTTCATAGGGGTTTAAATGCTTAGAAAGTGTCTTATATAAGATTCGTAAAGCATTAGGGATAATGTTTATAAATTTTTGAAATCATGCCATCTTTTCCTGGAACCATGTTTAGCTTTATTTATTTTATTTGTATCTCCATTACCTTTATGTTTATTTGTGTAAGTGGACTAGATTTGACATTGTTAGATAGTTTTTTTTCTAAATATTTTCATTCAGAAAATCAATTTTTAATTGCTTATCAATTGAATGAGGTATGTGACTCTTGTTTAGCTTATTCTAATTTTTATTAGATTCTCAAAGTATATCATTAAAATATGATAGCATTCAATTATTTTTTGAATTTTTAGTCATTTATATTTGATTAACCTTTAACATATGTTTTGTCCTTCAATTAAATTGGGCATTGTTTTTATTTTCGTAGCTCTCTCAAAGGATTTTGAAGTGTTATATGTAAAAGGCATTTCTATTTATTATCTAGATCTTTTAATTTTTTTCTGCAAAGTTTTTAAACATCTTTGAAATTTCAGTTTTGCTGTATGTTATTTAACTACTTTCCCTCATTCTTTGAGTTTGTTTCTACACCTCACCTTAATTTTGCCATACATATATGATTTAATGCTTGCCTCAGCATAATGCTATTAGCGCCATTTATATGATTAGCATTAATTAAAAAAAGTTCAATTTCTCTATTAAACCACTCTTGAAAGACTCTTATTTTTACCACTTACCGGTATGCTGCTGACTATGGTTAAAGGCTTGAGGTTTAAAAATATATTTAAAAGCACTGTGATCAGATACTGGACAAGATACTATGAAGTATGAAATCGATTTGTTCCGGAATGGATATCAAATATATACAAACAATGAGTATATAACAGAAGGCCAGAATCTGTAAAGTTTGCAGAAGCTATTTGCAGACAGTGCAGCATGCTGTAGGAAGACTTTAGTGCATCTCGTGTGGCCACAATTCTAGAAGTCATGCTGACAGTAATTTGAGGACTTACGTATTCAGTGTAGGATAATGAATTATTCTGCACATGTGCACATGCTGGTCTGATTCCAAAACCCATAGTGTGCACACAACACAACCCAAATGTGATCGAGAACCACAATGACTCTGTTTCTAAATTCCTCTGTGCATATTTTCCAGATGCTAAGGACTTCAGGCAAATACTACAGATTACTGTGAAATCCATAGCAAAACTGGAAAAAATATATGAAAATGCAACCTGCTATTATGCTACTGTAACAGGCTGCAGTGATACTAGCCACAAATTAGGCTGTGGCTGTGCATCCTAGAGGCAGACAGCTAGAGTCAGAGTAAGGCTGGAACTAAAACAGTTGTCAGTCCTGCAAATAACTGACAGATACCAGGTAGACAGACAACTGTTGCAGGCTGTCTGCAACATGTGTGCCCCACACGTTTGTGCAGACCCTACAAGGAAGTCCCATACCCCTTGAAACCAGAGTGTGCCTCAGCCTGGGTGTACATGCATCTGAGACATTCCAGAGACACATGGAGAATGCTGTAGGAGTATCACAGGAAGGTGTCAGTCATATCCTGGCAAAATTTCTGGAAGCAATGCACAGCAAGATGGATGACTACATACACTTTACATCCACCCCCATGGATCAGATAACTGCAATGTACTAGTTTTATAACATAGCAAACTTCCCACATGTACTCAGTACAATAGATTGCACACACATACATATCAAGACAACAGTGTATCCTGAAGCAGACTGATGCATAAACAGAAAATGATGGCCATCCATCCACTGACAAGTGCTGTGTGCAGCAGATGGCAGCATAACACATACCATGGCAATACACCCTGGACGTGTCCATGATGCTGCCTTTTGGAGGGAAAGTGGGCTGAGGGTAGCATTCTAGTAAGGTGATATACCTGGGGGACTGCTACTAGATAAGTACATAAACACAGCTAGGATGCAATTTAAGGAAACTCCTCTCAACAATATCCATTATGACCAAAAATGTTTTTACTCCCCACAGCAGTTGACTGTGGTAACCACTTGAGCCGTGGCTAATGACCCTGTAAATTGAACCATCAAACTCTGCACAATAGAGCACGCGCAAAAACCAGAAACACCACAGAATATGTGTTTGATGTATTAAAACCTAGATTCAGATGTCTGGACACATCCCGGGATGCACTGCAATACACACCCAAAAAAGCTGCAAATATGATAACAGTGCACGCCATGCTGCACAACATGCTAACCAGACCACATGGGGTCTTCTAGATGCAGGTGTGGGTGAACTACCCCAAGAACCCCAGATGTCTGAAGAGGACATTCCATATGTGTTGGAGAAGGAGCAGGAGCACATAGGAGGCAGAAGTCACAGGCATAGGCAACGTAGCATTCAACCACAAGTGCAGGCTTATGCAACACGGCAGTGTCTGACCAAAATATTTGAGTCATGACAAGCCTCATGTACATGAGTACCCAGATTGAACACTGATGTTCAGATATTGCCCCACCACAGCAACACAGATTGCATGTAATGGGAAGTACTCACTAGATGCACATACTGACCATCACACATACCATAATCATAACATATTCCAACAAGAACATATGCAAATGTGTCAAAACACAGATCATCAGCTCAGAGTACAAGTAACACAGGTATGCATAAACACTCATATTGTTGTATCTCTGTATGATAAACAATAAGGGACAAACATCAGTGCTACACATACATTTCTCTACAATATAATAACATGAAAAAAGAGAAATCACACAGGACATGATGCAGAAATTTTAGTTTTCAAAAACACATGTCACAATTCAGTGGTATTGCAATAATCTGAGCCAGCTATGTGTACTACACTATTGAATACACTATAACACAGTCTTGGGTGACCTCACAGATGTCTCACACCTTGATCCACTCTGTGCCAACCAGATACATCTTGTCCTGGTGGCCCCGCAAAGGAGATGGATGGGGCTACAACACCATATTGAGATGAAGGAGCATGACTATGAGCCAAAGGCCTTGTGACTCGTGAAAACTCAGCAGATAGACCAGCAGTTTTACCCTGTGCAGGCTGGACCACAGACAGTGATTCTCAATGGCCAACTGTGGTTCTGCGGGCAGGTGGTCTGCCTCTCACAGGTTGCACTCTGCTGGGCACAGTCATGGAATACAGAATCCTGCTGGTAGTATGACACTGCTGTAGTACTGTAGAGGCCAGGGTTTCTACTGGCTGTGCCACAGCTAGCAGACTCTTATCCTGAGTGGACAATGCAGCCATAATCTCACTGTGTCTGCACTCTTGCCCTTCATGCATGACACATAGCTGGTGTTCCACATGATCTATGACATGGGCAGGTGCACAGATGTCTGAACAATCCTGTTGCCTTGACTATTTATTTACCTACAGTAGGAGGTGGACACACTCTGACACCTGGCCATGAACAACATCTGCTCGCCTGCATCTATCATGATGCCCTGTTGCTGGCTGGTGTGTGAAACTGCCAGCAGCAATGCTCTCAGCTGTGGTGTGTTGGTCAACAGCTTCACCCTTTTCAACATCCACTGTGGCAACATCCTTTGAATGGCTCCATAATACCATGCTGAGACGCATCATGAACAACATCACGATCACTGGATGGGCTGCTTGATGATACAGATAACTGATGTTCTACACGATACAAAGACACAGATCAGGACAATGTGCCTACATCACATGATGGATATCATCAAAGACATATGGTATATATATATCACTGCACTGTGTGAATAATAATGACTTCTCTTGCACTGTACTGTATGTATGTTTTACAGACTGTACATAAGATAAGTATATAAGTGGTTTACATGGCCAACATGCATGACATATGTGATGCATAAAAAAAAAAAAACACTTGACAAACAGTCATGGGAAGATGGCGGTCATGAACATTAATGAACTTCAACTAGTGTAGGAAATAGCATTACTGATCACATTATTTGTACCATTTTCCTGGTGAACCAAATTTAATTCTATTCTGGGACAATGTATTACTCCTACAAATTATTTTTTTTTTGTTTAACACTATCAGTTTTAATAGTGGTTTTATTCTTAAATGTCACCTTTGAAAAAGTTGGTTTGAAAAATTATTTCAAACTGCTTTTTTATTTTTAGCTCTGACAAAAGTGTTTTAGATGTTGTAGGTGAAAAAACACTATTTATTCACAAGAGATGTAGGAACTTAAAGGGGGGTTCTTGAAAACCAGAGTACTAAGAAGTCTGCCTCATTAAGGGTATGAGAAAACAAGGTCTATATTACGACGCTGAAACTACATAACATTGAACACCTGAACACCAAATATTCAGTGAAATTCACTTCTGCGATTTGCTGAATACTTGGGCAAATAAATACTTGCTGTGTAACACAATGGAACAATTTCTAACTAAACCAAATCCACCCATGTGAGGGGCTTTGCCCCCCGCACCCAACTAACTAAATATATCAAATCTGAGATTGCAGTACCATGGAGAAAAGGGCAACATTGTGTTGTTGGCCAACTACATCTTTGCCTGACAAGTATTCAGCGAATCGCGGAAGTGAATTTTTGAATACTTGTCAGTGTTTAGGTGTTCGATGTTACGGCATTTCTGTGCAGTAATATAGACCCAAGAAAATGTGGACAATGCAACCAATGCCCCTTCATTTTAGAAAAGGATTTTGTGTTATTGTGGCATCCTGAGGTAAATATTAGATTGTCTGATGGTTGTAATTGTACAACCAAGGGCATTGTTTGTATTTGCTGATTGTGATTATCGTAATGCATTTTATGTTGGCGAGCCCAAAAGAACTGTAAACTGGTGTATTACATGATCATGATTGCAAGATAAGGAAAAGGAATTAGAACAGTGCCCTTTTTAAATGCAAGAATGAGTACAACAGCTGCAAAAAGTTTTTATTTGCAGTATTAGAGAAAGTTGATTTCAACCCGAGGGGAGGACGTTGGAAACAGTGACTGAATTCAAAGAACTATTATGGCAACTGAAGCTTAATGCACAAGACCCACCAGGACTAAATGAGAATGTATCAATAGTCAGTGCTCTTAAACCTCATGCAATGAAATTATGAATATTTGAGTATGATTGTGACTATGTATATGTATTTTTTATATATACTTCTTTTTATATATTTTTATATTTTTTATATATGTACACTTTTTAGTATAATTATTTAGAATGAGACCATCTAAAATATTCACATAAAGTCTGCTTAACATAATACTTAAAAGTTTTTATTAGGGTTTTAAAATATTAAGACGCATTGCATGTTTTTAAGAACCTGTGTAATGTTTACAGTTCAATGTTTTAAATACCTGTGTAGTCAAACTTATGTAGTTTCTAATGAAGTCTGACTGATGGTTATATGGACAAAAGCACAACCATTTATTTAATAAAGTGGATGCCTTTGTAGTTTACTTTTTGCAGTCTGCTTGTCCTGTGGCAAGTTTTTGGAATCCCATCCAGAACATCATGTAAATTGCCATTATGCACCAAAACACCTACGTAAACACCCAATAGGTATCAATATATGATACCATGTGTGGCACATGCCCATTTTCTTCCAATGATCTGATAGCATAACATCCATGGCACTTTCAAATATTGATTTTCATGCATTTACTGATCAGTCTATTGTTGACTGTGAACTGATTGGGACTTCAGAGAGAATTTCTCTGTTTTTGTATTTTCCAGACTTCTTCAACTTGAAGATCATGATGGCTACTTCAAGGAGGCTACGATGTGCCCATGCACCCAAGTGGACTGACAGTGAGTTGACCCAGATGTCGACTGTGTATGCTGGAATGGAGCAGAGGATGAGATCCAGACCCAGGAACTCCATCATGAATGACACGTGGAACCCATTTATGAGGGAGCATTGATGGAAGATGAGGATCTACTGCATGGGAGTGCAGGTTTATCCACACTATGACCTACATCAGAGGGAAGCAGTGGAGCTTTGAAGGAGGGTTTCTGAGATGCAGAGGCAGCCTGTAGATCCATACAGTAAGTACCGATACTCTAAGTAAACCTGAGTATTGCTACAAATTTTACAGATATTTCTCTGTACCATAAATATATATCAGATAGATGTTTTTTTTTAACCAAGCTGCTGTGATAATTAGCTCATGGGGATAATTAAATGTACTTGGGAAATGTTGTACTCTTAAGTACTGGTTCGATTCCCATGTCGTTAACTTATTTGATAATTTGTATACTATACACAAGTATGTCCTTTGTAGATGTACATATGTTTTGAAACATCTAGCTACATAATTATATATAGCCATTGTCCTCATGCATCACTGACCCCTATAGCATCCAGGCCACAGATGGCTGTGCGCACTACATAGTTTTCCATTATAGACCCACTATATCACCTATTGGACCGCTACACTTTGGAGTAAAAACTCATATATAACTTCATTACATCAATCCTCCTAAACAATTACACAGACACATTTATTTAATTCAAAAAGTAAAACCTGTCCCATTGCTTACACAGATGTTTTTTTAATTGTGGGTTGATAACTGTTATTTCTTTACTATGAAAGGTCCAAAAATTGATTACATTTTCTGTATTCATCCATTTTCCACAGGATTTCTAATAAACTCCTGCAGTAGCTGTTTTCTGGAGTGCAATACTTGCTGAGTATTAGCTTGGCCTGTAAAGCAATTTCTTAGTTTTTCTAAAGTTGATATACTGTGGGTTCTAATTCCTATAGGGGAAATGTATTTCCGTACCTGTTAACTTCACTCATAACATTTCTTTGGCAGAACCATGTTGCAATACTTTGTATTAATGTTTATGTTGTGTGTGGTAACGATTCACTGGTATAGTGTTTGGAATTTCTACGAATATGGCAATAATCTGTAATGTTTAGATGACATCAGCTTTCTAATAACAGGGTTCGTAGAGCAATACCTGTTTGTTTGGGAATAATGTGTTGACTATTAGTTTGACCTGTAGAGCAACTGGCTCGCATGCCAACATTTTGGCATGTTGTGGGTTCCAAACCACACAGGGAAAACATTTATCTGTACCTGTTACTTTGGTTAACTTCACCATTGGCATTTTTAGGAAGAACCATATGGCAATACTTTATATTAATGGTTATGTTGCTCATGGTAATGACCCGTTGATATAGTCTTCAAATTTCTATGGATATGGCCATAATCCGGGACTTTCTGATAACATCAGATGTTGAAAAAGTGTATTTAAAGAGCAGTACCTGAAGCATAGCATGTGTTGACTATTAGCTCAGCTTGAAAGGAAACTAGCCAACATTTCTACATTTTGGTATGCTGTGTGTTCAAATCTGGAAAGGGGGCACATATATCTGAAACTGTTATCTTGCTTTAATATACCCATAGAATTTTTTTTATTGAAGCGTATTACACTTATTGATATTAATGCATATTTTGAGTGTAGTTGCTGATAATCGTTATCCATCAAATTCCTATTAATATAGCCGTACTCCATAACATTCCATTAACATCACTAATTAACTGCGGGGACAGTATGCCTTGCTAAATCTTATTATATGTCTGAGGAAGTTTTTTGTTAATATTGTTTACTTTATAAAAATGTTATAAAGATTTATTTTCTCCTGAAATATTAAAGTCAACAGTAGAAGAATATCACCCTCAAATTTTGAGAGACTGGGAGGGGCAGACTAACAGCTGAAATGAAGAATGGGGAAGATGTATGTATCTTCCTAGTGATGTGCAATTTAGAAAAGCGTAATGGTCATCACACATACATTTCTGTGTCCATAACGTACAGCAACATGTATGGTTCTGTTCACAGAAGCTGCATGCTACATGACACTATAACACTGCCTGAGGAATGTATGCTCTCCATTACTGTTAATATATCTGAACTCATTGATAACATGAATGTATTTTTCTGTTTAGCTGTATGAGCAGCACATGTTCATACTTTGCAATCCTAAGCCAAGATCGTTATTAGTAGGCCATCTTCCATCAAGGTGATGATGTAACATAAACTCTTTTCACTGCCTGCAAAACCATTTTTATTTCAGTTAAGATGTGTTAGGTAGGCAGGTAGACCTCAAGGTTAGAGTTTGGAAGTAAATTGTGTCTGTAGGTTTGAATCTCATGTCCTCTAATCTGTGTTCAAACATGTTAATACCTGAATGTAAAAAGTGTCAACTGTGTATTGTGATTATCTAATGTTCTTTAGAAATAATTGCCTACAAACTGTGGTGTGCATACCTCTCAACATCTTAGAGCAAGAAACATAGACAAAGCCATAGATAAAAGTGGGACAAACACCCCCTCAAAAATAGGGACAATTTTTAAATATTGATCTTACAAACTTAAGAAAGTTGATAGAATAACAAGTTTTGCATTAGCATGAATTTTCTGAAGGGTATAAAGTCTGAAACTCAAATGTTGGTCATTATTTTCTAACTTCAAGTTTTAATGATTTACCACTAATTTGTCAGAAAACCCAAATTTATGAAAAACTGACCAAAATATGAGGCAAAAATCTGGACATTCTGTGAAAATCTATACATTTGAGTGGTATAGTGGTGAGAAATGTATATCAGTGTTATTTGAGGAATGCATTTTTTGATTTCAGGTGACAAGGACTGCAGTTGGAACAGAGCCATGTGCATCGAGCAGATGCACAAGCTTGAGGATCAGTGGAGGGAGAGAGGTATGTTGATTATTTTAGATATTTTATAAACTGAAATCCATCTTCCCCTGTTTACAGGCCTGTATCTTTCACAATAGCATGTTTATTGATTAGAATGTAGGAAGACCCATCATGCATCAGTAAGGTAGGTGAAATTGTCACACAGTAGGTATGTTTACAACTATGAATAAAATCTAACAATGTTGATATTTTATGGATCATTGAACCATTTAAGAAAAAAGCACGATTGCAGACTGGATGCAGAAAAAATATAGAATTTAATTGAACGCTTTCATCAGTATTACAGTGACTTCTTCAGAATAACCAAGTTAAGCACAATCACATCTTAAATACTTAAAATTAATTAGTGTAATTAAACACTTAATTATGACATCACACATTTTTCATGGCGCGAAAATGAGTTATTTAAACAACCTTTTATCATTACGCAGATGTTTGTCAATTAGTCTGAAGAAGTCCGAATACTGTTTCAGGACGAAAAGCGTATTTTAAATTTTAAACGCTTCATTTCATTTTATATTAATAAAGCGAGTTGGAAAAGCATTCAGCCTAAGCGGATTTACTATTGTGGTAAAAATGATGTCTTTCCCATAAAATTCTTGTTTGATCTTTTTGAGGCAATCCCATGAATCTTTGATAATATGGGTGTATTCACTCAGACAATTTTTTAACTTGAAGTCCAGGTATTTAGCTATAGATATTGTTTTTGACCCTTTCCCATCCACTATAGGTCTTAATGGAGGTTGAACAATGTCCTTATGTATTTTTGGGATCCCGAAAATATTTGGGATCCTTGGATGTTTTTGTACACAAAAATTATATTCGGTTTCACTAATTTGGTCGTTCAAAAGTAAATCCAAAAGGACCGTATCCATTCATTTATAAGCTAAATTTAGCTCATTTCGGGAAATTTCTTCATATCCATCACCGAATAAATGTACTAACATGCTATCACTATATCTGTCCCTATCCATCACAACCAGTCCACCCCCCTTATTGGGTTTCATAACCTGTATGGATTTATTGTTGGCAATGCTAGCCAATTGGGTGGTTTCATCTTTTGTGAGATTGAAAGGGGGATGGTTACAACTGTTTCTAAAAAGGTCCCTAATCTCCTTAATACACATACCCTGAAATAATTGTATATTGTGTTGTAGTGGGGGATTGAATGTGCTGCTTTTTTTACACATGATAGATGAAATATTCATACTATTTGACCCATCAAACTTCACACTGAAATTCAATTTCCTGGTATACAATATAACATCCAGTATAGTCATTTCCAAATTGAATTTTCTAGAAGGCACAACATTCAGACCTTTCTGAAAAAGGTTTGCCCATTCTTTCATAACATTAGTACTGCTTAAATTACAAATTTTAAAATCATTATAGTCATTCGATATAATAATGTCATTCTGCTGAGAAATAATAAAAACATTTGTAATTTCTTGGTCTATCAATTTAATGGTCTCCTCCTTCCTCTCCTCCTTCCTTGGTTGTTCTGGGCTGGATGGAAATGACCCCTCTGATAATTCATGTCGGATGGTCTCCTGGACTGGTAATTCTGCTGTCGGATTCTCTCTGACCTCCTTAAGGGGGGCCCTAAAGGGGCAGAACCTGGGATAAAATCACCCTGGTATTCCATTTCATCTATTGCATCCTCAAACACATCATTATTGTTAATTTTATTAACATTAGCTTGCCCCTGCATATTGTTTCCATTTTTACTAGTGGGTATGCTAACCCCATTTCATACTCTTTGGCATCTCTTTGCAATTTCCTACATTTTTCTCCCTAATTTTCCTTATTACATTGTCAATGTTATTAAATATACCATCATAATCTTTAATTCTACTAGAAAAACTAATATCCTTCTTAATGCAGGCATCCAGCTTACCAACAGAATCTTGAAGTACACAAAACTGTTTGTCATTGTCACGAATATGTAATTGTAACAATTTGCAACCCTGGCGATTAAAAAAAGTCACCAAATCTTTATGTAAAACGGAACCACCAGTCAATCCATTCAGAAAATGTCAATACCTAAGTCCTTTCAGGACTTGTTCCCATTTCAAACACTTGGTAAGGTATTGGCTCTCTATTTGCAATTTTTTAAGTTTTAAACTTTCTTTTTCTAACTTTAACATTTGGTCAACAGTACCTTTACTAAGTGGTGGTTCCCTATCACGCAAAAAATTGCTACTGTCCTTATCAATCCATTCAGCAATGTTGAAAGTCATTTTAGTTTCCTGCCGACTTATGTCATTCTGCTGCATTTGTAATCCACTTGGTATCTGCGAGGTAATGGTGGAAGTACCTCACGGCGTTACACCAATAACTTCATTCCTGCAAACACTTCCTAATCTATTTGGGTTGTCTTGCCCAGCAGGAATGTCAAAAAGGGAGTCTTGAGAACGAATATTGCAAACAGCTGTTTCCCTGTTCAATTCTCCCAGTGAACACTAAGTTTACTACCCAAACCGATAATCTGGGTATTGCAACCTCCATTCAGTTCAGTTAATTTTGAAATAGAATTCGTAAGTTCCTTATGAGAGTCTCTAGCACCCCTTCTGCTCTGCGTGCCAATATCCATGACTCACAAGCCAAAAAAAGATAACTAAAGAAAAAAGCACAATTGCAGACTGGATGCATGAAAAATATAGAATTTAATTGAGTGTTTTCATCAGTATTACAGTGACTTCTTCAGAATAACCAAGTTAAGCACAATCACATCTTAAATACTTAAAATTAATTAGTGTAATTAAACTCTTAATTATGACATCACACATCTGAACTTAAAATTCACAGTTTAAAAAGACAGACTCCCTAAAAATACCATATACAAAAACTTCTGGTTATAACTAAATAAATGCCTGATAGCCACATGATATTAAATATGCATAAATGTCAAACAACCTAGATACTAACTGTCAGTGCATAGATGAACATAAATATGTGTGTATGTGTATACAGGTAAAAAATAAATACATAGTAATTGTGACCAACCTATTACTTTATCTTTGTTTTGAAACAATATTATAAATGAAAATCTGCTTTCAATTTAAAAAAACTTGTGAGGGAAACAGCCTCATTCAAACCTAGAGTAGTAGTGACATTTACCCTCAACTGCCATAACAATTCTTTAAATTCAAGCGACAAATCAATGGGACCACCCTTTGCATCCCCTGTAAGTTGTTCAAGTATGGCAAACTTAAACTGATGCCCTAGATAACTGTTGATGTGTTTTGCAAGTATATTATTTAAATTACATTTCCCAATGTCATACCTGTGCTGGTATACGCGGGTTCTAAATGCATTCTTTGTCTTTCCCATATAAAAACCTGAACACATCTGGCATACACCAGCATATACTACATTCTTTGTACTACAATTATATTTCTGGTGTAACCTAACCCATCCATATCCTTTTATAAAGACTTTGTCACCTTCTAATATATATTTCCACTGAGTGCAGTGCCCACACTTGGTCATCTTACCTAGACCATAGCTGTCATTCTGATTTTTATTTCTTTCCAGTATATTTTTAAAGGTAGTATCCTTTTTATAGACTACTATAGGAACCTTACCGACTTTAATTTGCATAGTCTCATCACAGGCTAGAATGTACCGATTCTTAAAGATGATGACCTTAACCAGGGGGAACTGTGGAGTATACTTAAGGATAAATACATGACTATAACATCCCTGGTGGTCAGCTGTCAGTACACCATTATCTCGTGGGGCACACAATCTGGAAATATTCAGTCCAAGCAATGGATAGAAATGTCCTACTTTTCTCTTGTTTGTTACTTCTTCGAGTATAGGAGTCACAACTTCAACCGGATAACCTCTTTTTAATAACATACCCAATAAAACTTCCCTTTCCTTAAGATATTCATCAAAATTACTTATCATGCAGGCGAGTCTAACCCCCTGGCCCTTAACTAACGAACGTTTTTGATGCAGGGGGTGCCCGCTCTCAAAGTGCAAAAGGGAGTTTGAGTATGTAGGTTTTCTAAAGATAGCGGAAGAAAATGTATGTTCACAATGTTCTTTGCAAATTTTGATATACAAATAATTAATAGAATCAGAGTGTGTGTTCATAGTAAATTTCAAAAAGGAAGTACTATTGTTGAGAAATGAAAGTCGGTAAGGTTCCTATAGTAGTCTATAAAAAGGATACTACCTTTAAAAATATACTGGAAAGAAATAAAAATAAGAATGACAACTATGGTCTAGGTAAGATGACCAAGTGTGGGCACTGCACTCAATGCAAATATATATTAGAAGGTGACAGAGTCTTCATAAAGGGATATGGATGGGTTAGGTTACACCAGAAATATAATTGTAGTACAAAGAATGTAGTATATGCTGGTGTATGCCAGATGTGTTCAGGTTTTTATATAGAAAAGACATAGAATGCATTTAGAACCCGCATATACCAGCACAGGTATGACATTGGGAAATGTAATTTAAATAATATACTTGCAAAACACATCAACAGTTATCCAGGGCATCAGTTTAAGTTTGCCATACTTGAACAACTTACAGGGGATGCAAAGGGTGGTCCCACTGATTTGTCGCTTGAATTTAAAGAATTGTTATGGCAGTTGAGGGTAAATGCCACTACTACTCCAGGTTTGAATGAGGCTGTTTCCCTCACAAGTTTTTTTAAATTGAAAGCAGATTTTCAGTTATAATATTGTTTCAAAACAAAGATAAAGTAATAGGTTGGTCACAATTACTATGTATTTATTTTTTTACCTGTATACACATACACACATATTTATGTTCATCTATGCACTGACAGTTAGTATCTAGGTTGTTTGGCATTTATGCATATTTAATGTCATGTGGCTATCAGGCATTTATTTAGTTATAACCAGAAGTTTTTGTATATGGTATTTTTAGGGAGTCTGTCTTTTTAAACTGTGAATTTTAAGTTCAAATTTGTGATGTCATCATTAAGTGTCTAATTACACTAATTAATTTTAAGTATTTAAGATGTGATTGTGCTTGACTTGGTTATTCTGAAGAAGTGACTGTAATACTGACGAAAGTGCTCAATTAAATTCTATATTTTTCCTGCATCCAGTCTGCAATCATGTTTTTTTCTTTAGTTGTCTTTTTTGGGCTTGTCGATCATTGAACCATTGTTTCAGCACCCATTTTTTTAATTTGCCCCATAATCTAAATAACAGTTGGTTTGGTATATCTCTCCCACAACTGTTTAGCTGGATATGTTGCATGCAATGTATAAGTGATTTGATTAATGTTTATGTTGCATGGTTTGGCGCATTTGAATGTCTGTAGTGATTATTTTGTTGTGTATTTTCTCTCTATTTACAGAGTGAAAAGGTGTTTACTGTTTCTGCTTTCGCAATGCTGTTTGTAGATTGCATAGCATGCCCTTGGTTTCTACAGTGGTATTGCATTTGCTTCAGGCACCTTGGGTGTTTTTGTCAAAATGCGGTTATAGCTTAGGTTGATCGGCACTTGATCAGATGCCTATTTGATTGCAGCAGTTCATATTCTGCACACCCTGCGGGTCAACATTGGTAATGTATCTGTCGCCAACTCTTTGGGTGTTTTTTTTAGAAATGCAGTTATAGCAGAGGATGACTGACACTTGAGCAGGTACCCATTTGATTGTGGCAGTTTAGAATTAGCAAGCATATTCAGAAAGTTTTATTTTTTTTCAAACTACTGATTGCTAATTGTCTTTGTAGATAATGCATACAGTTGTACAAGTCAGCAACAGATAGATTCTCATATGTTAACAGTTTTGCTGACTGGACATATCACATTAATTTTAGTGTTGTACTCTATTGATGCATGTTCAGTCAGATATCATGCTGCCTTTCTCAGATGTTTGTCATATGGCTTGCCTGTTGTCCACTGTATAGTCAGATCACTTTTTTTTCATTTTAACAATGACACATTGTGGTTGCTCATATAAATCATTGAACGCAGACCATACAATATGTTGATTTGCACATTCATACATTTTTGCAAAGCTAATGACCCATGTGTGTGTCTAAGCACATAGAGTTTATTCAGAAAAGAAAACTGTCATCCTTTTTAGGCATATGATATACAGGGTCATAGGTAACTCTGTCCATAATGGACATGTCTCAGTCCTTATGTAAATTATCATAATCATATTGTGTTGTTCTATGATATTCACGAGACTGTTCTTAGTGCTGGACATTTGCTTTTCTTTTCTGTTGTGTTTTTCAATGATACTTTACAGAACATGGTACCGGTGGACATTCTCTGATCTGACGATGATGATGTGCACATGCAAGGCCATTGCCAGAGACTTCTGAGGATCAAATGTGATGATGATGATGTTGATGATGATGCTGAGGAACCTGGATCCGCCCTTTCTCGAGATATCCTGCCTGTACCCTGTCAACATGACTGGGATAGAGATGATTTTTTGGGAGGCGATCCAGGACGTCTTGACACATGTGCTCTGAACACAGATGAGGGACACGATGGGTCTTCTTTGAGGATATGGTATGGGCCATGCAGGATTCATTCAGGTTGATAGCTCATGAGATCATTCCAGAGTCTGATCCCCATTAGCCTGGGCCCTCCAGTCCACAGGCATTGTCTGTGTACTCCACTTGTGTTATGATGCCAACATGGTGATTGCTACAGACTTGATATGCACTCTTGTGCATGCAAACTATGTATCTCTCATGTTTATCTGTTATTGTCATGTGACATTAACTCCGGTTTCAATGTGTGCATGACACACTAACACATTATATACTTCGGTTTCAATGTGTGTATGACACACATTAACAAATTACACTTCCCACACACATTCAACTGTCCATGGATTGTGGCAGTTAACTTGCAAAAGGTAGCCTGTAAACATGTGTGTTTCTGGGGTGACTAATAGGTAATGAATGTTATCCATACTCCATCACTAACAGTGTCATATGCCTTGGATTTCTGTTTTGACATAGGTATGTGCAACATACAGACATGTCATTCCACATGTTTTTTTGGATGACAGTTGTCATGATGTCTGACTGCCATGATGTGGTGTTGTGTCATGGTCTGGCAGTACTGATGCTATGTGGAGTCATATACAGGCATGTGCAGTTCTCCTTTTTTTGACTACATCAAACATCAGTGTAATGTTAATCTGCACACAGTGTTACAGATAACACATTCTTTCATGGTACATTATGTTGTGTTTGTTGTATGTACCATTTCCACACCCATGACTTAGTGACATTGGTGTACACCTTCTATAAATAGTTGTATACATTAAATGGCTGTACATTTGCGTGCATATAGATGGATACATACTGACACACACAAATGGTATGGTATCGAAGTGGCTGAAAAACACTGGAAACGTGAGCCACAAAGCATCATAGAAAATGATGGTTTATATCACATGGGTTCACCCATTACCAATAGTTCAAAAGATAGATGCTAGAAAATCAGATATAGTGGTCCAAGAAAAGAAGACAAAAGTAGCATTGATCATTGAAATCGACAAACCCATTGACTATAGTGTCTTGCATACAGAGAGACATAAAGTCATAAAATACAGGCAGAAACAAGAGCAATGTGGAAGAAAGATACCCAGACAGTCCCAATAGTAGTAGGAGTAATGGGTCTTATAAAAAATAATTTACAATCATATTTAGATATGTTACCAATCCATGTAACCCCATTGCTGAGCAGAGCACTTTTGGTTGACATCAAAGATTGAA
The DNA here is from genome assembly GCF_019279795.1 of Protopterus annectens. NCBI lineage: Eukaryota > Metazoa > Chordata > Ceratodontiformes > Protopteridae > Protopterus > Protopterus annectens. The sequence continues at coordinate 1,639,135,512 of NC_056744.1, read as the reverse complement.
ACAATACTAATTTCATGAACTTTAATCATACTTTGACTTAGGAATGGGGTCCATTCCTGCCATTGTATTGGCACCCAAAAGATTTGGAGAAATTAGAAAAGGCAAAAATCACACAAATGTACCAATGACATTTGAGCATTCAGTGATTTACTGCTGGTGTGCTGTAATGCTGCTCACAGGAATGTCCTCTTCTCCATATTGACCAGGGTGGTCGACATACATTTGTGTTTCTTTAATTGACATTTTTATGACAGTATATGTGTATGTGCTTTTAATTTTCAGCTTGCTCACATGTTGATGTGACATGACTGCACATTACTGTGCATGTGTGTTTTATGGATGTCCAGTTCAATGGACATTAGCAGTCCATCTGGCTGTTTGACATACATTTTCCATTTTGTTTAATGTATTTCTGTGTGGCTTCTACAGCACTCTGTGTGCTTTGCACATGCATTTGCATTGTGTCAACTTACCTTGTCCTGCTTTACCCTGATACAGGCCCAGGTTGTCCATCTCCCTCCCACCTACATATTTCCCTATTATTTTTTGCAGGTATGTTGCCTTTGTTAAAACTGCTGTCCATTACCATTTATTAACTTTTCACAGTGAACATGTGACACATGTATGGGAATTGTGCAATGCAGGACATGTGCACACAAGTTGCTGGCTAATGTTTGCAATGCGTTTTTATTCTCATTATACCTGTGTGTGTTACCCACTGTGTTTTTTTTCATATTCATGTGCACATCCTCCTATATTTATTATGCTGTACTGTTACATTTGTAAACATATTATTATGTGTCATTGGTGTATGTGTATCAACACTGATTTCATGTATATTCCATTTATGCCACTGACAGAGACACACACACATCTACACCTGTGTGTAGCCGTTGACATGGCAAATGTGTGTCACATATACACATTCCATTACATGTTTGTTTTGGTGATGTACACCTACTAATATATGTGGCAGCATTTTTTACTCTTCTGCAGCACTTCTGTTTGGCACCGTGATTGGTTGTTTGCCTTTCACATGCAGGGTCGTAGGGTTGGTTCTGCCCTATGTTGGCATTATCTAGCAATTTAGATCTGCATTTGCTCATCTGTGATGTCGCTTGGCTTACACCTGTACTGCTGATGGACTAATTGGATATATGTATATTTATCGAATGTATACTATGAACCTACTTTATTACCCTGGAACACACATCTACCATTGGTCATACACATCCAGGCATGACTGACACACAGTTTGTAAACATGTTGTAATGTGATAGTCCGTAGGTAGATATATTTTTCTGCAATTCACCATGGCTGGTATGCATCTCCCACCCTGTTTGTGACAACTTTCCATTGACTGTGTTGTGCAGTGTGCCATCTCTGTAACATACCTGTCCTTACTGTTTTTTTCCCAATCTTTGTCTGTCTTGTGTTGTGCTATTTGTTCTATGGGTATACCTGCTTTGATGACCTTCACCTACTCTATCCCTATGTTTACCTCTCCTTTTATTCTTAATCTAAATGGGGGGTATTACCACAAAAAAAATTGCCCATGCCCCACTGACTCAGATTTTCTAATCCTATCATCCCTCTCATGTGTCCTTCCTCTTCACCCATACTCCACATCTTCGTTTCTATCTCCCACTTACCTTGAGTGTCTGCTTTACTTGTGTTCCCCACACACGTCCACAACTCATTCCCACTTTCCCTGAGTGTCTGCTTTACTTGTGTTCCCCACACACGTCCACAACTCATTCTTAATAACTGTTAGCTATGGCCATATGGCCATGATTGCCCTTCACCTTTCATTTTTGTATTAGAAAATAAATCCGTAAGCCAATATATTTTAATGGCATGTCTATTATGTAGATAGCCATAGTTGTCTCTGACTTTACTGTAAAGAGTAATGTAAATATATATTACAAGTATCCTTGCAGCTTTGAAGCACGTATTATAAATTAATGAAAGACATATGGAAATATCCGTAATTGTCCGAGACATTTCTGTCTACTTCTGCAAATTTATGTTACAAATGCCTTGCTGCTTACATTGGGATAGTTGGCATTTTTTTTTTGTCATCATAACGTAGTCAGTTACATTCCGTAGTTGTCCTTAACCTTACTGTACAGATTGTGTTATATTTCTTCTATGCTTCTATCAGGATTCCTGAATTGTGATTGTCTATCCATAATTTTTGTACTGTACAATCTGAATGGACAACCATTTCTTATTAATTATGGATTACTTTGGCATTTCTATAGTGTGCCATGTACACCATTGTGTGCTGAACTATTCTGAATTTCTTGTCATACATTGACATATTACAATGTTATCCACAAGTTTCTCACTAATATCAGTGTAATGAATCGGATTCCACAAGCTTTACAGAATCTGGCCCAGAGAATCTTCATCTTTGAATATGTACACGTCTTTTAAGTTGACTGTCTTTGTCTAATTATTTAATGCACAGCCTAGTGCTGTTATTCTAGTATCTTTTGAAGCACTTGCATCTTCTTTATCTATAACATATTTAAAATGTCCTCTTAATATAAGACTCCCTAAATATTTGTAAGCAAAATATCTAAGTATATTTGACTTGTTTGGCCCCATGACCTGGAATCCAATATACATTAGCTAATGTGTAGATTATATTTTGAAATTCTACTATAATTATGGTGAACATTACATATTCATCATTACAATTAAACAGAATTATAGAAGTGATTGAGTTTGTTTCCATAGAAAAACTACTACTTGCCTCTTATGTTTAAATACTGATTGTGACAATACCTCATAGTGTGCTAATTAAAAGGTAATTTAAAACTGTAAGATTCTTCTAGAAACAGATGTTCTTGAAAAAAATACCATGTCAGTTACTTAATTTTTAAATAGTTAATTAGGCTGTCCCTTTTCTTGCTGTTGTTTATTCCAGTTATATTCACAGATAAAAAGTTTAAATCTGTCATTTTGAATTAACTATTTCTTAGAATAAGAGCAAACGGCTTCCTTTCATCCGTTATACTTACAGCTATTAGTTTGTTGTGCACTTTGTGTTTGAGGTCTGTTTTAAGCTTTGCAGCTTAAGCCACATGAACTGTAACAGTTTTAATGCCAGTTAATAATACATTAATTGAAATTATAAAACCCTTTCTTAGATCCATCTGATCTTAGTCTAACTAGATTTAAGTAATTAAACTACTCCCCCGATGGAGTGTTTGCAATGAGACATTTCTTATTTGTCATAAGCCAAGTGACAAATTAATAACTATACAATGAATGGCCATTAACATTCAAAAACAAGCACTCTGATTGGTCAACCCAACCAGTGTGCCCATTGTAAATTGAGCATATACCAATGGAATAAAGTTCAGTCGCCCGGACTTTCTTCCATAAATATGTGATACGAAAATATTACTTTTGTTTCCTTTAAAAAAAATACAAAAAAATGGAGACTTCAAATAAAGGAGAGAGATGGGAGAGAGACAAATAAAAGGATAATCATGTTCATTATAAAAAACTAGACAGAAGTACCCAATTATTCTTATATTTTCTCTCTCCTGTCTCTTCGGTTCATTTCAAATCTCCAGATTTCATTTCTTTAATTAAAAAACAAAACAAAGAAGTACAATGGAGATCTTCCTTTTTCCATTGCTTCATTTATACAGCACTGATGTACTGTGTAAGTGTGGGAATTTAAGTCCCATACGCACGTGCAATACATCAGGAAAGCCCCACAATACCAGGGGAAAACACAGAAGAGCACCATGATGCAATTATACAAAGTCCTCATTATCAAATCACACCATCTGTGGGTAAATCTTGCATTACCCACACCCAGCCATGGGCTATTGTTATAATATTTAACAGATTGTCTCATAACATCATGGAATAAAAAAGGAAAAAGGATGATAGGTGAGGCTGACCTTCTTATCTCGTTCTCTCCCATAAATGAAAGATGTTCAATTTGTACATTAGCAAGTGATGTTACCAGTCTTATTCAAGCATCAAATCTTTAGGTATCTTAATAGGGCACAACATTTGGGCCACCTGTTCTAATAACTCCATTGGTTATATTGTTAAAATTATATAGACACTTACAAGGCATGCTGTTGTATGTCGGTTTGAAATCACATTCTAAATTAAATATCAAGTACATTTGATTATCTAATTTTCTTGTATTTGGCGGGAGGAGTTTTACAAACTCTTATTCACTTGTCAAAGCTTTCTCTCATTTGATTAATATTAACATTTCATTGTTCTTTTACCAGTAAATACACAGCCTGGATAAGATTTACAATCTTAGTTGTGTTTAGTCCCAATTATTCTTGAATACATTTAAACTAGTTGTGTTATTGTTTCAGAGTTTTAATCTTATGTGTTTTAACTTACAGATTACTATAAAGGTGTGTTTCTAGAAACAAAAAAAGATCATATTAAATTCAGGTTGTTGTTCAGAATTAAGAAGTTGAGAAAACAAGCCTAGACTGACACTTACCATTCTTTTCTTTTACTTCTTCAGTGCAAGTATATTTTCTTTTCAAACATTTATTTTTGTATTCAGATTTTAATGTTTCTTGTTAAACAGTTCCTGTAAGAGCCTTTTTAAATATGATCCACTGTAGTTTTGTGGACATTCACAACGTACTTCCATACACGTGAGTAAAGTATCATCAGCCTGCATAAATGAAGTAAACAAATCTCAAGCTTTACTAAAAGTGGCAATGTTAACTCTCCTTCTGTCATGGCTCTTTTTTTTTTAGTTTTCTCTTTTTTTATTGAACTGTAGCCATTGAATTAAAGACAAGACAAGTAGGTGTATAGCCAGTGAAAGGAAATTCCTGAACACTATGGAACTAACCAAGAAGTGTGGAGCAGAACAGTGTTTTCCTTGTCTGCAATTGAGGTTACATTTGCCTCAAATATTAAATACCTATTATTATGTTCAGGTGCTAATTACATTTATGTACACTTGTAATTTTCTGTTCATAGTTCTCCCTCAGGACTAGCATCTACTCTGTAATGTATACGTTCAATTTAGGTTGCACCCATTGATTCAGCAATCATTTTGCAGTTCATTTCAATACAGGAAAAGGGATGCCTGTGAATCCATGGTCAACTCATGACAACTTGTTGCTAACTCCCTTTAGATCCTATGGTAAGTTTGTACGGATACACTGATGATGGCACACTGTCTAACATCATTAACCTTTTTTTTGTTAACTGTTGCCAGCTCTCTCATTTCAATTCCACTCTCCTACCATCTTCAGTAGTAATGGGAGGGTGGCCTAATGGTTAAGGTATTTGCCTTACAAACACAAGGTACAGGGTTTGAATCTCACAGAGGATAATTGGCTAGGCTTAAAATGGCTTGCAGGGGCAGTTAGCCTACTACTAATCTATGAACCTATAATGCCTGTCTGTTGCAGGACTTCTCCCTCACACAAACTATCCATCTCTTTGCTGGACACCCTCACTTTCTTTTGCCTTTTTACCATCTGTCCCTATTCTTGTTCACCTGACAATCTTCGGATTTCCTGCACATGTGCCCAAACCACCTCAATCAGTTCTCTTTGACCTTCTCTGCAATTGAAGCATCTTAGACTTTTGGTCTGATGTCCTCATTTCTTCATGTGTCCCTCAGTGTGCATCTTACCACCCATCGCAGGCATTTCATCTCCATCATCTCTAGCTTCATCATCTACCCTGCCTTCACTGCCAGGTTTCTGTACCACTGTTTTGTTTACTTTAATTTTCAGCTTCTTTGGCATTTTTCTGTCACACTCCACTTTTGACACTGTGTGCCAGTTGACTGAAGCCCCTCTCACTCTAGCTTTGACCTCTCATTCAGACCTCCCTTCTCCTCATCTACTCTTCCCAGATACTTGAAGGTGTTAATCTGGCTCCATTAATCTCCCTGGTGATGGATGACATTAGCCAACAGGTCAGAGTTGACAAGCTGCTGTATGCAAATCATGTGTCTTTACAGGCAGACTCTGAAAAAGAACTTCAGCAAATGACAGGTAAATGGAATGCAGAACTGAAGGCACATAGGATGAAATTTAGTACAGATAAAACAGGTTTAATGGCAGCAAATGGGGAAATCAGAAGAAGATGAGAAACAAGACAGAAGGGAAAACAGAACACTGCCCATATCCCAGCAAAAAAAAAAAAAAAACAATGTACCTAGTTGTAGCAATGACAGCTGAAATGTTCCACTGAGAGATGAGATAAGGTAAAAGATCTGACTTTTTTCTTTGCTTTGTCACCCTGAAAATTAAAAATGAATATTCTTTGATAATGATTAGTTCACAGACACAATGACAAAGAGCTTAATTTTTGATATCAGGGAGAGAATGTCGCATGAAAAAATTAAACTTTATTATTTTTTTAATACTGTAATGTTCAAAGTGTGCTAACTTAGTGGATTTCAAGGCTTTTTTACTCACAAGGCACACTGTACTTTATATGTGAATGCAGCCCTAAAGAACTAGAGGAGTCTGAAGTGGTGGTGTAGATTCCAGAGAGGTAGGGTGCAAAAGCAGAGGGTACTGAAAAGTTAAAACATTCTGCTTTAAACAAGTCTTTGCAGAATGAAGATTTAAATGACTGTTAGAACTTGCATGATGCAGAGACAGAAAGCCATGCACGTTAAGGTTAAATAATCTGAGTGAAGTAAAGATGGATTGCCTCGACTTTGGTCATTAATGTTATGAATATTTGTTGAGTCTGATTTTTAATAATGTTTTTGATACAATATTAATATTTATACAATGCTATATTAAATTAGTTCTCATTGTATTTTCAAGACTTGATGGTCTGAGTTTGCAAACTCAGAGGAATTAAGTGCAATCAGTGGGGGGAATATATCCTACCCCCCCCCTTCTCTGAGCTATAGCAATCTCAGAGTTAGTATACATATATATATATATATATATATATATATATATAAATAAATATATGGAGCATGGGGGATGCAGCCCCATCATAAGAAGGTACAAGGGGCTTCCCAATTCAAAAAAAGTTTTTAATGTGTAACAGCAAGTTTCAGACTTTGCTGTTTACCTGCAGGATCACACTTACTTTTTCAGAGCTGTGGGACTCTCACAGTCAAGTCTTAAGCTTTCAATAGGGTGCCATATTAAATTAAGACTGTTTACTGATGTGTGAGCGGTTGGATGAGGAATAGGTTCATAGGGTCATAGGTAGGTACTAGGCTATTGGCCCTAGAGCCTATATAAGCCTAGTCAAAAAGGTACCCTGGCTTTCACCACCCAAGAAAATTATTTTCCTGTGCCCCTGTCGAGCAAAGCCACAGAAGTGATCCCCGGTGTGAATTTCCTATCTCCCATCCAATCATCAGGACTTTTCTTAAAGAGTGCTAATGAGGAACTTTGTTTGATATAGATAGGTAGTTTGTTCCAGAGTATGGGGAAGTCTCTGGGACAGGAATCTATCCCTCCAGCATGTTCTGTTTATTGTGACCAGGTTTAGGTCCCTACAGCATGTAGCTCGAAGGGATTGGGATTTTTTAAGTGGAGCATGTCCAACAGCTCTGGGTTTGACATAGCTTTGTATGTTAGGCAGAGATTGCCTCTGAGTAGGCGATATGTGATGGAGTAAAGCTGGAGTTTTTTGAGACGGTCTGCATAGGACATCTGTTTGAGACCAGTAATCCTGTTTGTGAGGTATTTCTGCGGTCTTTCCAGTTGTTATAGATGTCTTGTGAGGTACATACCAAAAGGGGTGTTGTACTCTACAATGGGTCTAATGAGTGACGAGTAGAGGGGAACAATGACATATTTTTTCCTAGATGAGAAACCTTTTGTGATGAGGTGTGCCACATAGAAGGATTTCCTGACTACTGTAGTGATGTGAATTGCAAATGATGGCAACCACCTCCCATTTAAGGAACAAGCTAGAGATTGCAAGTTAGTATTTCTCTACATTGATAGATCTGTGAGGATAGGATATGAATTTGCTGCATGCATAAATGAGCTGATGAGCAAAGCATTAACTGGGCATGAGATGCTATTCCAGGAAACAGCCACCTTGCTCACACTTCCAGGCTAACATGAACCTTCTTCAGGAGTTTATCATTCCTGATGAAGGACTCCTGCTAGTCCAAAAGCTTGAGAAGCTGCAATGTAATACCTATCTTGGTTGAGAAAAAGTTATCAAATCACCTCTGTCTTTCAGAGTTTTTCTCAGTGGACCAGTGTGGCATATTTTTTTTTCTTTTTCTCATAAGTGATTATTAAAGTTTTTTTAAAAGTCTTCCTCTTCTAGCTGCTCAGGGACTGATGGAATCTACCCTACATTTCTAGAAGCATGTGATATATTTATTTCTATTCCAGTTGTCTGTACCTTTAGATTTCTTTTCAACACCACTACTTTTCCAGGTATCTGGAAATGTCCTATAGTCATCCTTTTCAAAAGCAGAGCAATCTATGTTCCTTTATGACATCTAAGATAAACAGCATGTAAGCTGTTAAGGCAAGGAATGGCAAGTGAGTACTGCTGCTAGAGGCAGAGCATAACAAGAACAACTATAAACAATGACTTATGCTTTCAGTCTGCATTTATGTAAGGCAAATTTGATCATCAAAACAGACAGTTTGCTTGCTTTGCTTTTATTTACACTAATTTTGTATATAGCAATCATTTTGAGGGTTTTTAAAAAGTGACAACACCAGCCATATTCATGAAAAGAGGTCAGGTCTAGCAGTAATGGCAATAAAAGTGTATAGTTCTGGCTTTAGGAGACTGACTTTCCCACTGGATGATATGACTCATGGAAGGTGAGACCTGGAATTAAATATATATTGCATTGCATGTCATATGAGTGGTTTGACCAATACATCACCTTTATCTAGCTGTTTATTGTACAATAGCACAATGCAATGATATAGTGCCATGTACCACAAACAGGTATACCATTTTTGCACTTTGTATTTTTACAGAAAATATTTATTTTTTGTTTGTAGTGCAATGTATTGTATAGGACTGACAGTATCATGCTTGCTGAAGTGTCAAATATGATAAATTACCAAATGAGCCCTGGGATAGTAGTCTGGTGCTGAAGGTTCAACAATAAATGAATTATCCATTTCATAACAGTCTGCCGCTTATGACCTCTGATTTTTTAATGTAGACTTTTATGCTCATTATTAGTGGTAAATGTGGCTTGTGAAGCCCTAAAAAGATGAATGTGAGCATAAATGAAGCATACAGTAAGAATTCCCAGCTGGACAGTATTTGAAAGCATACACTTAGAATTACTTTTGGGCCACTTTTAAAGGCAATACGTGGAGTGAGGACAGCTTTTGTGCAAAAATGTGCATGTTATCATTTCTTTGGTCACATTAGTTAGAGAGATGATATTATATAAGCCACAGAAATTAGAAAAGAACAGCCAGTTTTGGCAGTGGCACTATTTTGTACACCAGCTTTTACATGATTATTTACATAAAAGCCCTTTTTAGTGCTTTGTGTATTTTTTTGTGTGACTGTAGCACTACTAATAGCATGAATGGTACTGATTCTTCTAGTAGTAATGTTACTTCCAGTGGTTTGAGCAGCATAGAAGGCAGTACTGGGACTGGGAGTATTTGTACTTGTCACACTAGTAACAGTAAATGTACTGGTGGTATGCATAGCAGTGGTGGCATATGTAGCATGAGTGGCACTGTTTGCTCTAGCAGCACTTTTGTTAATGGTAACACTGAGTGTATGTGCAGTACTGATATCGCTAGTGACGCTGATAGCATTTGTGGTTTGTGTAGTACTTGTAGCATCAGCATTACTAGTAACATTTGTAGCAATGGCATTACTGGTAGGATTGGGGTGATGTGTAGTGCTGATAATACTGTTGCTATTGATATTTCTTGCAGTTTTGTCATATTGAGTACTGGATGTGCTGGTAGTGATAGTGTTACTCATAGTTCTTGTGGAATGTGTAGTACTGATAGTGCTAACACTTTTGCTGTTACTGGTAGCTCTGGTGGTCTGTGCAGTAGTGGTAGTTCTGGTACTTTTTATGTTACTAGTAGGGCTGGAAGGACTTGTAGTACTAGTAACATGGGTAGTTATGGTAGTGCTATTAGGTCTTGGGAGATGGGTAGTACTTTTAGTACTGGTACCTTTGGTGCTGCTAAGAGGCCTGGGAAGATGTGTAGTACTGGTAGCCTTAGTACTTTTGGTGTTGCTATTAGGACTAGAAGGACGTGTAGTACTGGTAACACTGGTACTTTTGGTGCTGCTAGTAGGTCTGAGAGTTTGTGCAGTACTGGTAGCACCTGTGTATTGTGTACCACTGGAAGTAGTAATGGTGATACTGGTAACTCTGCTGGTATGCATACTATTACTAGTACTGGTAGTAGCAGTAATTAGTGACATTGGTTTTGTGGTGGTGGTACTTATACTGGTGGCATTACTTACACCAGTTGGGACAGTTTTACTGCTGATACTGGATGTGCTTGGGCTAGTACTTGTACTCTGTGTTCCTCTATTTTCACGAAGCTTCACTGCTATTCCATTCCAGTATTCACAGACACTGCTGCCCGGGACTGATGGGAAAGTCAGATTGACGTCTGTGAACTGCAATCCATGCACTTTACTCTGAAGCCATTCCTGGAATACTGCGACTTGTGTATATACTCCAGGATAATTAGGTTCTGCACATCCTTCTCCAAAACTTACAATTCCTGCTAAGACCCAAGCACTACCTTTCTTGCATGCCAGAGGTCCCCCAGAGTCTCCCTGCAACAAAAAAAATATTGCAATTCATTAATGCACTGGTCACAAAAATGGTCAATTTTTACTGTTATAAAAGGTTACTCACTATGAAAATCAGTCAACAGAACATGCTTGCTAGCCTTCCTAGTATGATTATCTGTCTATATGCTAAATCTTCTGAAACAAAATATACCAAACTGAATTTGATTACATTTTTACTAGGAAGTGCCTCCATTTATTTCTCTAGCTTTTGTTATTTTTATGGCCTGTGATACTGTATTCCGCATAAAGACTAACAAATGATGCTGGCATTAATTATGTTTATCCATCTTGATGTGGTCATCTAATGTAAATGATGATCTCTCATGCTTCATGCTGTTGGTCACTTAAATTCTGTAATCATTGCAGTTGTATTAACTGAATATTTAACTCTAAATGGTCATATAGTAACCGGTATATTATTTGAGTTTGATATATAGCACTATACATTGTTTGCTAATTAGCGGACCGGAGTTCCGCTGTGGCGACCCCTAACCGGGAAAAGCTGAAAGAAGAACAACATTGTTTGCTAATTAAACATCGGCAAAGTATCATTCTGCCCCGCCTTTTAGTTAACATTAAACAGCTAGATGTAACTTACATTGCATTTCATTTGATATGCCAGCACAATTACAGTACAGATAATAAAACAGATATTTCAGTATAGTAATAATACTTCTCTGGAATTGCAAGCAATTCCTACTGTAGAACAGTGTGTGAGTTGTATCTTTAAGAAGGATTTCCAAGTGTGGCACATGCATATAAATACTGAGCATGTGCAGGCAGCAGTGCCATTTTGAGAGAGCAGCCAGAGTGTAAACATGTATGAGTCTGGTAGTTAGTCTGTTTATAAGTTTACTTAAGTTTAAGTTACTAAGCCTCAGTCCTGATGTGTTTGTATATAATAAATCTGCTTGAACAGAACCCACAACTGTTTGTCTGTTTTATCCTGACCAGATGAAAGACACCTACTTTCTGGCTGAGGTTTTATCTTTTCAAATTCAGTTCTGCAGAGATGAACTCCCTGTTAGCTATTTACCATAGTTAATCACTCACAATGCAGTTTCTAAGTGTGTGCAAGCAATTATGTCTTTCTTCTAAGAGATTTCTTCCTTATTTGACTTTGCAAGGGCATGGAGTAGGTATACATAAGTTCAGAGAGTTTGAGGAGCATGCCTATCAGATGCAAAATGTAGAACACTTGCATTTATTAATATGTTTCTCGGGCTGAATTCACTCCTCATCAAATTGTAAAATGATACCAGAAGCAAATATACAGCAATATATTCCTTTAGCTAGAATTTTCTTTATATTTAGGCATGGATACACTACACCCCGGATTCACTAATCTTCCGTGCAGGACTAGCTTAGTCCTGCACAGAAGCACCCATTTAGAAGCAGGGCGGCAGTGCGCCATGCATATTAACAAGGCACGCTCCTAGGCTTACACAGAGCGTGTATGAGAGCAGGGGGCGTGTCGGAGAGCAGAGCTCTCAGAATAAACATGCCCCTGCAATGTAGAACAGGAGAAAGAGATAAGGAATGAGTGAGACCAGTCATAGGTGTCCGCATATCCCCACCAACAGTCCCCTATGTGTACAACAGCAACAATACATAAAAATAAAATGTAGAAACCCATTTGTTTTCTTTTAAAAATCCAATTAAAGCTACCTGTAGGTGCGCGGGTGTATCCATTGATTAGATACAGTTATACATCTGTATACACATTTGTATAGTGCTACATATACATGACCATGTGTACACCACTTCGTATGTACATATGTATACATATATGTATCTACACATATGTGTATATATAGGTATACGTATATGTACATATAGATATATGTGTATATAGCTATATATATATGTACATCCTATGTGTACAGATATGCCTAGTTATGTTGGTACATATATATATATCTGTAACTATATGTGCATACATATCTATACCAATATACCTACTACTGTTGATATATCTGTAGATATCCATACGTATATGTGCATATGTATCACTATCTGTATATGTGTAGACATATATTGCTCTGTATATGTATATATCTGGGTGTGTATATGTATATCTATGTACATATACATACCCATCTATATATGTCGATATGTATATGTGTAATCATATATATATATATATATATATATATATATATATATATATATATATATATCTGGATAATTATATGTACAGATATTCTCACCATATGTCCTGGACATGGAGTGTAGCCCTACTCCAGTCCCTATAGTCCCAACATCGTAGTGCAAGTGGATATCAGGTATGTCTAGCAGGTATATTGGCAGACTATTGCTACTGTAATTGGGATTGTCTTCACAGACATGGTGTGTGTGGGAGGTCACATCTCTTTTCCACATGTGTGCCATTGGCTACTGACAGACATCCTAAGGACATCCTAGTAAAGTACCACTGTTAGCACATAATGCCCCCGTGGACTGCAGCACAGATAATGGCCAATATATGTGGACATTCTGAAACACTCTTTACAGTCCAGAGATATACACAGAACTCCTTAGTGCTAAACATGTGTACCATGCATGACAATATGGATGTTAACAGCCATGTAGATGGGTATAACACATAACGACTGGTATACATATGCCACCATAGGTTATGCATTCACACTCCCCTGTCTGGCCTGACACATAAAACCACTGGTACAGGGGTGCCATGGCCACATACTACCCACTAGATATTGAAATACATCTGTACAGCATCCCACTGCTGTGTCTGACATACAAGACTGTTAAGGGAGACCCGGCAGCAGTACATCCAACAAGCATCTGCACATGAGATCTCACTAGATAAGTACACTAAGCTGCTAGACATGTAACAATGCACTGTGCAGGCTATAGGCAGACTGGCTCAACACTGGCCTACATCTCCTATGGGGGAATGCACATGTACCTGCATATACAGCAGGCTTTGCAGGCATTTCACAGCACAGGGTAAGATACACCTGTGTGAAGGTGCATAACCACATCCAATGTGAACACAGCCACAGCCACATATGGTAAGCTAGCATAAAAGTACAGTATATGGGCTATCTGTTCAACACCATCCTCATAAGTGCCACTCACAGACTAACCCTACATATACTGGGCAGTTACACAGTGTGGTCTACTGGCTGTCTGTGGTATGGGACATGTGTGTATATGGCCATACAAATATGTAAGCCAATACGGTAACATACAGTGGAGCAGCATGTAACATCAGATAGGACAGGACCTATAACAATGACATCTACCACAGTCTGTACACAGGCTAAATAATATATTAACAATACACACACTGTTGACATTCACCATATGTACACAGACCTCAGTACTGTACAAACGACCACAGAATGTCCTGGTAATTTCATCAAATATTACCCGTACTGTACATAACATGTGTAGCATTCTGAGATCTCACTGGCTTGCTATCAGATATGATGACACTAATGATGGTGTACAGCACATATGCACCTCTTAATGCACAACATATGTACAAAGGTTGACAGAGTTGTGGCTGGAAGCACATACATTGGGCCAATATTGACATGTTGCTGTGATAACCTCATACATGTAGTGTTGTAACAGGGTTTGTTGCAACATGTGTCCTATGAGGGATATGAAGTCAGTAACTATCATGGCTTTCACCATCTACAGACTGCAATCCTCACACTACCTTCTGCAGTTCACAGATACGTGCTCTGTGGGTAACACATGACATCAAGGGCACAACACACTGCCCAGTCTGCAGATGACCCTGCAGATGCGGATTCCTCATAAACATAGAACTGACATAGCAGGTATTACAACATGTAGGACAGCCATATCAACACACACACTGTTAAACCAACATTACTCCATATGCAGTATAGCAGCACTTACAGTCTGTAGTCAGGTCAGGCACATCCCCCTCCTGTGTGTTGCCTTGTTTCTACGGTGTCTATTGTTAGAGGTAAATCCCCAATCCATCTGAGATGCTGTTCGCCAAACAACAGATCTAGTGCCTGGCCACAGTGAATGTAAAGAGCCAACACCAACATGATATTCCTAGATATTGGAGTGTGTTTCCATGCAACTGGCTATGGGAATGTTACCACAGCTGCTCCACATGGACTCAGCTAGGGGAGGACTGCAATTGGTGCAGATGCCATCAGCTGATCATGACCATCACTTACAAAACACAAGCTACTGCCTAAGGAAAGCAGGTGTGCATCTCCACATCCACCAGAGAGGGTGTGAGAGGGAGAGACAGAAACAAACTATGTCAGGGAAGGTGTGGGTGAGTAAAACCTAAGCATGTTTGTGTCACACACCTACCAGCACAGGGTTTCAAACACCTGACTGACTATGCATAGCTATCACATGTGTATGTAGTTATTACATACACCATATAGCTTACATGTTGGTGAGCTGTCCAGATGTATATGTGCTGGTGAGTGGTATCTGCAACACTGTTGCAATACAGTAGGTGTAGCACACAAGCCTGTCCACATGAACAGGTGTCAGCATCAACACTGTGACACTCTCTAAGGGACTCATACACATTGCCACACTTGGCAGGGTAATGAATACACTTCCTAACCAGTTACTTTGTCACAATACAGTAATGCATAGGTATCAAATGGCTCACAGGGGCTATCTTGGGGTTCTATGGTCAAAGGGTATGTGAAGGTGTCTGAAATTAGAGAGCATGCTTCAGTAGGCCAATAGGGGTGGTACTGGGTGTGAATGTGGTCAAAAGCACCATACACCATACACACAGCCACAGGGTGCCAGTACCTGTGTGCATGTGTGCATTGCTTCATGGGTGTGTAGTGGTTGGCTGTGCCAGATGGCTGTACAAGGCTAGGTGAAGTGAATACCTTGGTATCAGGCCACATGAGAATGCTCTGCATTATGGCTAAGGGGTGTAGTGTCTGGAATGACCACATAGGTGGGTATTGTATTCACCATCCAGTCACCTGGGTTAATACTGTATGTGGCCAGTGCTGTGCAATGCTTGCCATGCATGTGTTCTATATACCATGATATGGATGGTGTCTGGGATGTGCACACATCCCACATTCATGTACAGTGGCATGTGGAAGTGTACCAGGTTTGTCTGGCCCATGTTGTGTACACAGAATGTTATCATCAGATGTGACAGACCCACTCTCATGTAGCGGGGCCAGGTAATGGAGGGCAGGTTGACCCTGCACCTACATTGATAGCATGCTACAGGTATTCCCTGGTGTCAGTGGCATCCGTCCATACAGGGCATGTGTGTAAGGCATGGTATGTCCTTTGTGGATCACATTTGATGGAACCACAGTTGTTGCAGGCATCCAGTGGGAAACATACTGAAGGTGCACTGTCTGCAATTATGTCCCTATCGTACCGATGGACAGGTGCCATGCCCTCTGTAGGCCAATGCATTCACACCATAGACACTATCAGTCACCAATATGCAGTATACTACACACACATATTGGCTGTTGCCTTGACATGTGGTGTCCTGTCTAATGTCCCAGATTTGGGCATCATCTGCCTAATTTTGCTAGCAAAATAAAGTTATTCCTAGAGTTAAGGATAAAAAAATGGGATTCCACTCTTAACTGCAAGTGTGCATCTGTAGCAAGCTGCTTGCTGCAGTTAGCAGCAAGCCTCGTATTGGCATTCATTAAAGAAGGCACAATATCACCCATGGCTTCTTGAATGAATGCTGGTGCTGCACTTATGCCTTCTCAGTAACTGCTGATCACACTCCTCTAACAGTTTGTGCCCAGGGTGGCAGCCTCCTTTGTCCTCCCCTAATTATGGATGTGTTTAGAGAAACTCTTTCGTGACAAAGAAAGAACACAAAACTAGGAAACTAGCATTAAGAGATCTTCCACCTTTATCCTTCCATGCCAATATAACATAAAGCTGGCAAGGTCTGCTGTCTGTTTCTAGCAAAGTGTGAATTGTCATATCCTAAATACAGCCTTTCTTACTTGGGGAGAAATGAATCAGAGCATTTGATATCCAAAGACATCATCATAAAAAGCCAAGTGGTCTTTTTGAACCATGATGGTTATGTTGTTAAAGCAAACAAATTTTTTAATTATACCTATTACAGAAAGCCACCTGGTAAATGGATATGTACCCAGGTGGTCTAACCAAGAGCTTTCGCCATGCCACAAAAATCCATTGGATAGAGAATAGATTGTGCGTCAGGTAAAGAAACCTCTCAGGAATGATTTTTTGGCTGTGAAGAAAATTCTAAATCCCCTAGTCATTGAAAGGTGAAACTATTTTCAAGACACCCCTAACTTTACTTTGCATTTTTCAGGTTATTGTAGCCTAGCACCTTACATCATTTTAACCACCATGAATGTTATTTCACACAAGAGAAACTTCCCATACATGGATGAATTTGTTGTCTATCTCTACTTGTAGGATAAAACAAATAATTCTATTCTTAACTCAAATACAGTTTGGATATCTGCAGAATTCATTCTGATACCAAACAATTTGTAAACATTATGTTCAGATTGTGGATACTGCAATGAACAGCGGAGATGCAAATCCCTTCATGGTACTGCATATATAATCTGTTTGCATATTTCCATTTTGTTGACTATTTATTCCTACAGGGGACGTATGATACAGACTCCCTGAAGGACTTCCTTGAGCACATATTTTAGCATAATGTTTTCTTTCACATTCTTGTCTCTTGTATAGATAAAAGCAGGGCATTTCATTAATCTCTGGTACACTTCACTACTTAAGGTTAATATTTTGTAATTGTTACTAACAGCTTTTTCATGGCCTCTGTATCAACAATTTATACTCGGATTATAGCTGTTTTCCAGTTTTTTTTTTATTATTGCTAGTATTGACAGCATCTGGTACCATATGTAAACACTTGGCCTTGAAAGCATATATTTTTCAGCCATTATTTCTGCAGCATAACTGCTCATTAGGAATCTCTTTCTTAAACAATGGACAAAAAAAATCCTCTCTTGTTTTGGTCAGTAGTTAAATTATATAGTGTACTACACTAGTTCTTAAGCAAGTTGTTGTTGCTGTTTATTATAGTAAAGACAGGAAATGCTACCTAATGTTTCTAACTCACTCATCTAGATAGTTTTTGACATCTTTCATCTTGTAAGATAAAATACCCAGTAAAGCAATCTTGTCATATTCCACAATGTGACTAAATTCCAGAGAAGTAGTGTTGTTCTTGAGAAATTGAAAAAAAAATACTATTACTGAAGCACTTCCTCTCCATAACAAAGATAAATTATTGATAGAATTACCATAAAAAGGCACATGCCTGAACATACCATTCATGTATAATACCTGGTCCTCCAAAGCAGCCATAACCAGACTGGCATAGTTTAAAACCATTATGCCACAATTTTGCTGTAATATTAAGTGTTTAAAAAGAAAGAAATATTGACAGCTTCTTAGAGACACTCTTTTACAAACCATAGGTCACTAGCGGCAAATTCCTCTTCCTGCCTAAGCTAACTAGGGACCTATTCAATGTCTGCCTCAAATGGAATAATGGTATACAGATCAGTTGCAACAATTTCAAAACATCGGCTTCCCTGACATAGGCTGAAAAATCAGATGAATATCTGGTGAGGGATTTCTGCTTTACTGCCACCTCATTTAACCCTTTGTCAAGAAACATGGATGGTCTCCTCAAACTGCATCTCTGGAAGAAATAAAAGGTCTCTGTGGAGATCTATCAGCATTTGAAATACTTTATGTATCCAAAAAGTACACCTAATCTGATTTTTAACTATAAAAATCATACCTTTCATCAGTTACATAAGTTTATCATAGGTTCATAGGTAGGTACTAGGCTATCGGCCCAAGGGCCTACATAAGCCTAGCCAGCAAGGTTCCCTGGCTTACGCCACCCAAGAAAGTTATTTTCCTGTGCTACTGTCGAGCAGAAACACAGAAGTGATCCCCGGGGTGTATTTCCTATTTCCCATCCACTCATCAAGATTTTTCTTGAAGAGTGCTAATGAAGAACTTTGCTTGACATAGATGGGTAGCCTGTTCCAGAGTATGGGAAGTCTCTGGGACAGGAATCTATCCCTCCAGCAGCATGTCCTGTTTATTGTGGTGACAAGGTTTAGGTCCCTAGAGCGTGTAGCTCGGAGGGATTGGGATTTCTTTAGGTGTAGCATGTCCAACAGCTCTGGGTTTGACATAGCTTTATATGTTAGCAGAGATCACCTCGGAGTAGGCGATATGCTACTGAGTAAAGCTGGAGTTTTTTTGAGGTGGTCAGTGTAGGACGTTTGTTTGAGGCCAGTAATCCTCTTTGTGAGGTACTTCTGTTGCCTTTCCAGCTGCTGCAGATATCTTGTGAGGTACATTCCAAAAGGGGCGTTTTACTCTATAATGGGTCTAATGAGTGTCAAGTAGAGGGGAACAATGACCTCTTTTTTCCTGAATGAGAACCCTTTTATGATGAGGTATGCATGTGGAAGGACTTCCTGACTACTGTGGTGATGTAACTATCAAAGGAGAGACTACTGTCCACCTGGGTCCCAAGGTCTCTTATTACACATTCGGTGTTAAGTTGATTACTGCCTATGTGGCAGTTCATAGGTACAGAGTTTTTACCAAAGGGGATGACACGGCACTTTTTGGCATTGAGCTTGAGGCCATGGCTCTGACACCAGGCATCTGTCACAGTGAGGCCCTTCTGTAGGATGTCCACATCATTTGGGGACTTGACTATGGCTCCTAGTTTGCAGTCATCTGTGAACTTTGTTAGCCAGAGGCCTTCTGTGTTAGCCTGTACTTCAGAGAAGTAGATACCAAACAGGAGAGGTCCCAGGACGGAACCATGTGGTACTCCATTTGTCACTGCTTTGAGGTCGATTTGGAGTCTGCAACTTTTACAGTGAGGGTTCTGTCAGTGAGCCAGTTGTCAACCCATCTTGTGACGTAAGGATTTATACCTAGTTTAGTGAGTTTAGCTATAATTCCAGAATGGGGGATGGTGTCGAAAGCCTTGGCGAGGCCAAGATAGGCTGTGTGAACCACCTCACCCTCATCTACAGCTTTGGTGGCTGCCTCAAAGAAATCAGTCAGGTTCAGGAGGCATGATCTGCCTTTCACAAACCAGAACTGGGTGGGATCCAGAGTTTGGAGGTTACCAATGTCTTTGTTTATGAGTTCCATGATGATATGTTCCATGGCCTTGCAGACCAGGCTCGTCAGGCTAATAGGTCAATAGTTCCTGGGATCAGTGGTGGCTCCCCCTTTGTGGAGTGGGATAACTGTTGCTGTGCGCCATTCAGTGGGCACAAAGCATGATGCGAGGCTATTATTGAACATGGTGCTTAAGTGGGGAGTCAGTTCATTCTGATGTTCGTGTAAAACGCAGCCTGGGATGCTGTCCGGTCCCATGGATGCTGTGTTTTTGGCTTTAGAGAGTGCAGCTTTTACCTGCATAGTTGTGATTACAGGGACTCTGCATTCTTCCTGTATAGATATGGGCCTTTTGGGGTGGGGGGTAAAGTTAGCACTGAACCTATCTGCCAGGATGTTGACAATATTAGTTGGTAATACCATTCAGATATTTTTTCATATATTCATACATCAATTAATCTATCTTTCTCAACATCTTTCATAGATTTTTGTAAAACTGTTTATCTGATAATATATATAGGTTCATAGGTTCATACTAGGCTATCTGCCCTGGGGCAATTATAAGCCTAGCCTGATTCTGTATGGCTTACGCCACCCCTTGATTTGAGCATACTGTGCCCTTTTTTAAGGTTTAGTTTATTGTGCCTCTGTCTAATAGTGACACGGGAGTAATCCCTGGGACAAACCTACGATCCCCCATCCACTTATCGAGATTCTTCTTGAAGAGATTCAGTGAGGTGCTCTGCCTCACATGAACTGGAATTCTATTCCAGAGCGAAGGGAGCCTCTGGGTTATGAACCTGTCCCTCCAGCAAGTTCTATTTATTTCTGTGCTGAGGTTCAAGTCCCTCGAGCGTGTGGCTCTAAGGGATTTAGATTTACTGCAGTGGAGCATGTCCATTAATTCTGGATTTGACATAGCTTTGTATGTCAGGCATAGATCGCCTCGAAGTAGGCGGTATGCAACTGAGTAGAGCTGGAATTTTTTTAACCGAGCAGCATATGGCATCTGTTTGAGACCCTTGATCCTCTTGGTGAGATACTTTTGGGGTCTTTCTAATTGCTGCAGGTGTCGGGTAAGGTACATCCCAAAAGGGGCATTGTATTCTATGATGGGCCTGATGAGGGATAAATAATGGGCACAATTACCTCTCTTGATCTAGATGTGAAACCCTTCGTGATGAGGTGGGCTATGTAGAAGGTCTTTCTAACCACTTTGGCAATGTAGTTTTCAAAGGAGAGATTGCTATCAACTTGGGTCCCCAGGTCCCTAATAACTTTCTCTGTACTTAATGGGTTTCCGCCTATGTGGTAATTTGTGGGCACATTGTTTTTGCCAAAGGGTATGACTATACATTTTTTGGCATTTAGCTTTAAACCATGGCACTGGCACCAGTTATCTGTCTCTGTGAGACCTTTTTGAAGGATGTTTGTGTCAGCTGGAGAGTTGATTATGGCGCCCAGTTTGCAGTTGTCTGCGAACTTGGTGAGCCATAGTCCTCCCACGTTTGCCTGTACCTCGGAAAAGTATATACCGAACAAGAGTGGTCCCAGGACAGAACCCTGTGGGACGCCACTTGTGTCCGGTTTCGAGTCTGACATGGCTCCAGCAACTCTCACTCTGTGGGTTCTGTCTTTGAGCCAGTTTGCGACCCATCTTGTGACATAGGGGTTTATATTTAAGCTGGATAGCTTATCTATGATGCCCGAGTGGGGTATTGTGTCAAATGCCTTTGCAAGGTCCAGATAGGCTGTGTGGACTACCTTCCCTTCATCTATGGCTTTGGTGACTGTTTCAAAGAAGTCAACCAGGTTCAAAAGGCAGGATCTGCCCTTGACAAAGCTGAACTGGGTAGGATCTAGTGTCTGTAGGTCCCCAATGTCTTTGTTTATGAGCTCCATGATGATCCTCTCCATAGCCTTGCAGACTAAGCTAGTCAGGCTTATGGGGCGATAGTTTCCAGGGTCCGTAGAGGCTCCACCTTTGTGGAGTGGGACCACTGTTGCTGTACACCATTCTGTGGGCACATATCCTGTAGTGAGGCTGAGATTGTATAGGTGTTTTATTTGAGGGATTAGTTCCTCTTGTAGTTCATGTAGGACACAACCTGGGATGCCATCTGGTCCCATGGAAGCAGTGTTTTTTGCTTTGGAGAGGGCAGCCTTCACCTGAGCATCTGAAATGTTTGGGAGGCAGCCCTCTGCCGGGATAGATACTTGCTCTTTTGGGGGGAGGGGGTGGAGAAGTTTGCACTGAACCTGTCTGCCAGGATATTAGCGATGTCTGTGGGTTCAGTGTATTTTTTGTCATTTAGAATCAACTCAGAACAAGCCTGAGAGTTGCATCCCAGGTTTCTAACATAACTGAAAAAAGCCTTATGATTGTCTGTGGTGTCCTGTGCAATTTTTCTCTCGAAGCTGGCCTTGGAGGATTTTATGAGGGATCGTAATTTTTTGCTAGTATTGATCAGAGATGCTTTCCCTATTAGGGATTTTGCTCTATCATTTAGTAGCTTCCTCCTTCTGTTGTACAGTTTATTTATGGCAGGGGTCCACCAGACTGGACGCCTGCCTTTGGATGATTGGGTCTTGGTTTTGTTTGGGATATTCGGTTTTGAGAAGTGAGAAGTTCGCTTTTGAGAAGTTTTTCACTGTGGTTTTCTGGGCTGGGGGTGGGGTCGGGATGTGGACATCCAGTGAAATTAATTTATGGTCTGATCTTACCAATGAGGGATATACTTCTGGTGTGGAGCATAGAGTCCCCATGTTGGTAATGATCAGGTCTAGTATGTTGTCCCCTCTTGTGGGAGTGGTGACTAGTTGTTCCATAGCATTTGAGTTTATAATTTCCAGGAATCTTTGGGGTAAGGTGCTGGGGCTTGAGTAGTGCTTCCAGTCAATGTTTGGGTAGTTGAAGTCGCCCAATATAATGGTGTTCGGAGAGATCTTCATGTTCTCCAATGTTTTCAGGAAAGCCGAATGGGATTCCTGACTTTGAGAGGGTGGTCTGTAGGATTCTATAAACTGAAAAGCAGTCTTGCCCACTGTTAGTTGCACATGGATGGTCTCCGATACTTCGTGCAATGCCACTAACCTGGAGGTGTGGATATCCTTGATAAATATGGAAACTCCCCCTCCTTTTGTGGTTCGGTCTGGGTTTTGGGGACGAAAAGCATGATATGAGGTATAGCCTGGTAGTGCTCGGGTGCTCTCTGGAGCCTTGAACCAGGTTTCTGTCACTGCACAGATATCGATGTTCTCCATACTGAGGAGAGCTTCGAGTGCGTGCATCTTGAGGTTAAGACTTCTGGCGTTTAGCAACATTACCCTTAGTTTCTTGTTCCTTGTGCTGTCTATGGGGGTGGGTTTGACTTTTGAGCCTTGCCTAAAAAAGGCACTATGGGGGTGGCAAGAGCCTTTGCTAATATCCGAAAGCCCAGTGGTGACAGGTGCAAGCCATCCCTAGCGAAGCAACGTGGCTTGTCGAGCATGTCATCCCAGGCTGACAGACACTGGATCCCCTTTGAATGACACCAAAATTTTAACCAACTGTTAAAATCGATCATTTTGTCTTTGTACTGTGGCATCATTCTAGGTGAGGGTAAGATGCTGCTCAAGGTCAGGGTCATACCAGCCTGGGCAACATGATCAGAGAGCTCCTCTATGTCTCTTTTCATGTAGTCCAGGGAGGTACGTCTCAGATCATTCACACCAGCATGTACAATGACTGAGTCATATTTGTATTTGCTTTGGAGTGACCTGAGTGCTTGCATTATGTGTCGGATCCTAGCACCCGACAGGCAGCTCACTGTGACGTTCTCATTATTCAGCCTGGTGAGCGGGACGTCAGTGTGTCTGACAATAGAGTCACCTATAACAAGAGTATCAGGTGTGTTATTCAGCCTTAAGGGCTGTGGCTGCTTGGCACACTGACTTTGTGGGTTATGTGTTGTGTGTGTTTTGTTTTGAGGTAGCGTTTGCTTGGATGTCTGCTTTGGAGGTCTCTGTTGCTTAGGTAGATTTTTATTTAGAGCCTCCGAGTATGTTTTTGTGTATTTATGTGTTTGGTTCGCTGATGTGGTGGGAATATGTGATACTGGAATTGTGTTGTGTGAGGTTACCTTCTCCTCCTGACTGGTTTCACCAGTTTTGAGATGAGAGAGCTCAGCCTCCAGTTTGGCTAAATAGTTGCATCTCTCACCTATATTTGAATCTGTTTGGAGGAGGAGAGGGTTGTCCGTGTACATGAGACAGTTGTAACATTGCCTCAAAATTCCCAGATTCACCAGCTGGACTGGAGAAGAAACCATTGACTGACATTTGGACATGCTAGAGTAATAGGGAAACTGAATTTAAGATGGACCAATAGAGGACAGGGTAATCGTAGAGAGTATAAGAGTAAGTAGTGCTTATGGTTTAATAGTGCTAACTTGTAGGATTACTTAATTGGACCAGTGAAGGGCCTTAGAATGAGAATATGGTGTTTAAATTGAGAGATAGAGCAGTTCTAAGGGAAAAAGTGAAGGGCAGACTTTGTGGAGCCCGGAATAGTTTAAACCCAATTAGGCGGCGCTGCCCGCTGTTGCGCTATGCTGAAAAATGCGCAAAACCATGCAAAAGAGGGTTTTAAGAGAGGAAGATGAAGGAGTTATGGAACTGACTCAAAATGGCCAATAAAACTACAGTTTCAAGTCAGTAACCACTCCCACAGGGGCAGGCAGGCTGCTCAATATTTTTCACTGCCACTGATCAACAGAGAGACTTTCCTTTAGCCCAAGCAAAAAATGGCCTCACAGAAACTTACAAACAGTTCAAGAACAGCAAGCCTGTAACTGAACTTTTTTAAATCTCTGAAAAGTGGGAAAAAAGCAAGATTTTTTTTTGTTTTTTCAGAGATAGCAGAGGTTAACAAGTACCAACAAGTTATAACAGTGCAGTAAATGACCCCACACAAGAGTGCTAGGCCAAAGACAGATAAAATGCACATTTTGAGAAAAAACGATTTTAAAAATAAGTGCAAACATGAAATTCAGTAAACAGCTCTAGGTTGTGCTCTAAATACAGTTACTAATGCAGAAATCAAATTTAACAAGCCAGAAAATGCTCAAAATAGGTGGCTATGCAGAAAAACTTAGCAAATAAACAGAGGAAAAATACTTAAAGTCTCAAAAGTGGCTCCTTTCTTCTGTCAGCGTTTTCTCCTCTTGGTGGGTGCTTCACCAACAGCCAACAAGCCTGAAAAGATGCCCAAACCACGAGGCAACCAGGTTTTAAGAGAGGAAGATGAAGGAGTTTTGGAGTTGACCCAGAATGGCCAATAAAACTACAGTTTCAAGTCAGTAACCACTCCCACAGGGGCAGGCAGGCTGCTCAATGTTTTTCACTGCCACTGATCAACAGAGAGACTTTCCTTTAGCCCAAGCAAAAAATGGCCTCACAGAAACTTACAAACAGTTCAAGAACAGCAAGCCTGTAACTGAACTTTTTTAAATCTCAAAAAAGTGGGAAAAAAGCAAGATTTTTTTGTTTTTTTTGCTTTTTTCAGAGATAGCAGAGGTTAACAAGTATAAACAAGTTATAACAGTGCAGTAAATGACCCCACACAAGAGTGCTAGGCCAAAGACATATAAAATGCAAGTTTTGAGAAAAAAAAACGATTTTAAAAATAAGTGCAAACAAGAAATTCAGTAAACAGCTCTAGGTTGTGCTCTAAATACAGTTACTAATGCAGAAATCAAATTTAACAAGTCAGAAAATGCTCAAAATAGGCGGCTATGCAGAAAAACTTAGCAAATAAACAGAGGAAAAATACTTAAAGCCTCAAAAGTGGCTCCTTTCTTCTCTCAGCATTTTCTCCTCTTGGTAGGTGCTTCACCAACAGCCAACAAGCCTGAAAAGCCACTAAAACCATGAGGCAACCAGGTTTTAAGAGAGGAAGATGAAGGAGTTTTGGAATTGACCCAGAATGACCAATAAAACTACAGTTTCAAGTCAGTAACCACTCCCGCAGGGGCAGGCAGGCTGCTCAATGTTTTTCACTGCCACTGATCAACAGAGAGACTTTCCTTTAGCCCAAGCGAAAAATGGCCTCACAGAAACTTACAAACAGTTCAAGAACAGCAAGCCTGTAACTGAACTTTTTTAAATCTCAGAAAAGTGGGAAAAAAGCAAGGTTTTTTTGTTTTTTCAGAGATAGCAGAGGTTAACAAGTACCAACAAGTTATAACAGTGCAGTAAATGACCCCACACAAGAGTGCTAGGCCAAAGACAGATAAAATGCAAGTTATGAGAAAAAAAAAACGATTTTAAAAATAAGTGCAAACAGGAAATTCAGTAAACAGCTCTAGGTTGTGCTCTAAATACAGTTACTAATGCAGAAATCAAATTTAACAAGCCAGAAAATGCTCAAAATAGGTGGCTATGCAGAAAAACTTAGCAAATAAACAGAGGAAAAATACTTAAAGTCTCAAAAGTGGCTCCATCCTTCTCTCAGCGTTTATTCCTCTTGGTGGGTGCTTCACCAACAGCCAACAAGCTTGAAAAGACACCCAAACCATGAGGCAACCAGGTTTTAAGAGAGGAAGATGAAGGAGTTTTGGAGTTGACCCAGAATGGCCAATAAAACTACAGTTTCAAGTCAGTAACCACTCCCACAGGGGCAGGCAGGCTGCTCAATGTTTTTCACTGCCACTGATCAACAGAGAGACTTTCCTTTAGCCCAAGCAAAAAATGGCCTCACAGAAACTTACAAACAGTTCAAGAACAGCAAGCCTGTAACTGAACTTTTTTAAATCTCAGAAAAGTGGGAAAAAAGCAAGATTTTTTTTTGTTTTTTCAGAGATAGCAGAGGTTAACAAGTTATAACAGTGCAGTAAATGACCCCACACAAGAGTGCTAGGCCAAAGACAGATAAAATGCAAGTTTTGAGAAAAAAAACGATTTTAAAATTAAGTGCAAACAGGAAATTCAGTAAACAGCTCTAGGTTGTGCTCTAAATACAGTTACTAATGCAGAAATCAAATTTAACAAGTCAGAAAATGCTCAAAATAGGCGGCTATGCAGAAAAACTTAGCAAATAAACAGAGGAAAATTACTTAAAGTCTCAAAAGTGGCTCCTTTCTTCTCTCAGCATTTTCTCCTCTTGGTGGGTGCTTCACCAACAGCCAACAAGCCTGAAAAGATGCTAAAACCATGAGGCAACCAGGTTTTAAGAGAGGAAGATGAAGGAGTTTTGGAATTGACCCAGAATGGCCAATAAAACTACAGTTTCAAGTCAGTAACCACTCCCGCAAGGGCAGACAGGCTGCTCAATGTTTTCCCTGCCACTGATCAACAGAGAGACTTTCTTTTAGCCCAGCGAAAAATGGCCTCACAGAAACTTACAAACAGTTCAAGAACAGCAAGCCTGTAACTGAACTTTTTTAAATTTCAGAAAAGTGGGAAAAAAGCAAGATTTTTTTTTTGTTTTTTCAGAGATAGCAGAGGTTAACAAGTACCAACAAGTTATAACAGTGCAGTAAATGACCCCACACAAGAGTGCTAGGCCAAAGACAGATAAAATGCAAGTTTTGAGAAAAAAACGATTTTAAAAATAAGTGCAAACAGGAATTTCAGTAAACAGCTATAGGTTGTGCTCTAAATACAGTTACTAATGCAGAAATCAAATTTAACAAGCCAGGCAATGCTCAAAATAGGTGGCTATGCAGAAAAACTTAGCAAATAAACAGAGGAAAAATACTTAAAGTCTCAAAAGTGGCTCCTTCCTTCTCTCAGCATTTTTTCCTCTTGGTGGGTGCTTCACCAACAGCCAACAAGCCTGAAAAGACACCCAAACCATGAGGCAACCAGGTTTTAAGAGAGGAAGATGAAGGAGTTTTGGAGTTGACCCAGAATGGCCAATAAAACTACAGTTTCAAGTCAGTAACCACTCCCACAGGGGCAGGCAGGCTGCTCAATGTTTTTCACTGCCACTGATCAACAGAGAGACTTTCCTTTAGCCCAAGCAAAAAATGGCCTCACAGAAACTTACAAACAGTTTAAGAACAGCAAGCCTGTAACTGAACTTTTTTAAATCTCAGAAAAGTGGGGAAAAAAGTAAGATTTTTTGTTTTTTTGTTTTTTTTTCAGAGATAGCAGAGGTTAACAAGTATCAACAAGTTATAACAGTGCAGTAAATGACCCTACGCAAGAGTGCTAGGCCAAAGACAGATAAAATACAAGTTTTGAGAAAAAAAAAGATTTTAAAAATAAGTGCAAACAGGAAATTCAGTAAACAGCTCTAGGTTGTGCTCTAAATACAGTTATTAATGCAGAAATCAAATTTAACAAGTCAGAAAATGCTCAAAATAGGCGGCTATGCATAAAAACTTAGCAAATAAACAGAGGAAAAATACTTAAAGTCTCAAAAGTGGCTCCTTTCTTCTCCCAGCATTTTCTCCTCTTGTTGGGTGCTTCACCAACAGCCAACAAGCCTGAAAAGACACTAAAACCACGAGGCAACCAGGTTTTAAGAGAGGAAGATGAAGGAGTTTTGGAATTGACCCAGAATGGCCAATAAAACTACAGTTTCAAGTCAGTAACCACTCCCGCAGGGGCAGGCAGGCTGCTCAATGTTTTTCCCTGCCACTGATCAACAGAGTGACTTTCCTTTAGCCCAAGCGAAAAATGGCCTCACAGAAACTTACAAACAGTTCAAGAACAGCAAGCCTGTAACTGAACTTTTTTAAATCTCAGAAAAGTGGGAAAAAAGCAAGATTTTTTTTTTGTTTTTTTCAGAGATAGCAGAGGTTAACAAGTACCAACAAGTTATAACAGTGCAGTAAATGACCCCACACAAGAGTGCTAGGCCAAAGACAGATAAAATGCACATTTTGAGAAAAAAACGATTTTAAAAATAAGTGTAACCAAGATATTCAGTAAACAGCTCTAGGCTGTGCTCTAAATACAGTTACTAATGCAGAAATCAAATTTAACAAGCCAGAAAATGCTCAAAATAGGTGGCTATGCAGAAAAACTTAGCAAATAAACAGAGGAAAAATACTTGTCTCAAAAGTGGCTCCTTTCTTCTCTCAGCATTGTTTCCTCTTGGTGGGTGCTTCACCAACAGCCAACAAGCCTGAAAAGATGCCCAAACCATGAGGCAACCAGGTTTTAAGAGAGGAAGATGAAGGAGTTTTGGAGTTGACCCAGAATGGCCAATAAAACTACAGTTTCAAGTCAGTAACCACTCCCACAGGGGCAGGCAGGCTGCTCAATGTTTTTCACTGCCACTGATCAACAGAGAGACTTTCCTTTAGCCCAAGCAAAAAATGGCCTCACAGAAACTTACAAACAGTTCAAGAACAGCAAGCCTGTAACTGAACTTTTTTAAATCTCAAAAAAGTGGGAAAAAAGCAAGATTTTTTTTTTTTTCAGAGATAGCAGAGGTTAACAAGTATCAACAAGTTATAACTGTGCAGTAAATGACCCCACACAAGAGTGCTAGGCCAAAGACAGATAAAACGCAAGTTTTGAGAAAAAAAAAACGATTTTAAAAATAAGTGCAAACAGGAAATTCAGTAAACAGCTCTAGGTTGTGCTCTAAATACAGTTACTAATGCAGAAATCAAATTTAACAAGTCAGAAAATGCTCAAAATAGGCGGCTATGCAGAAAAACTTAGCAAATAAACAGAGGAAAAACACTTAAAGTCTCAAAAGTGGCTCCTTTCTTCTCTCAGCATTTTCTCCTCTTGGTGGGTGCTTCACCAACAGCCAACAAGCCTGAAAAGACGCTAAAACCATGAGGCAACTATGTTTTAAGAGAGGAAGATGAAGGAGTTTTGGAATTGACCCAGAATGGCCAATAAAACTACAGTTTCAAGTCAGTAACCACTCCCGCAGGGGCAGGCAGGCTGCTCAATGTTTTTCCCTGCCACTGATCAACAGAGTGACTTTCCTTTAGCCCAAGCGAAAAATGGCCTCACAGAAACTTACAAACAGTTCAAGAACAGGAAGCCTGTAACTGAACTTTTTTAAATCTCAGAAAAGTGGGAAAAAAGCAAGATTTTTTTTTGTTTTTTCAGAGAGAGCAGAGGTTAACAAGTACCAACAAGTTATAACAGTGCAGTAAATGACCCCACACAAGAGTGCTAGGCCAAAGACAGATAAAATGCACATTTTGAGAAAAAAACAATTTTAAAAAGAAGTGTAAACAAGAAATTCAGTAAACAGCTCTAGGCTGTGCTCTAAATACAGTTACTAATGCAGAAATCAAATTTAACAAGCCAGAAAATGCTCAAAATAGGTGGCTATGCAGAAACACTTAGCAAATAAACAGAGGAAAAATACTTAAAGTCTCAAAAGTGGCTCCTTTCTTCTCTCAGCATTTTTTCCTCTTGGTGGGTGCTTCACCAACAGCCAACAAGCCTGAAAAGATGCCCAAACCATGAGGCAACCAGGTTTTAAGAGAGGAAGATGAAGGAGTTTTGGAGTTGACCCAGAATGGCCAATAAAACTACAGTTTCAAGTCAGTAACCACTCCCACAGGGGCAGGCAGGCTGCTCAATATTTTTCACTGCCACTGATCAACAGAGAGACTTTCCTTTAGCCCAAGCAAACAATGGCCTCACAGAAACTTACAAACAGTTCAAAAACAGCAAGCCTGTAACTGAACTTTTTTAAACCTCAGAAAAGTGGGAAAAAAGCAAGATTTTTTAGTTTTTTTGTTTTTTTCAGAGATAGCAGAGGTTAACAAGTATCAACAAGTTATAACTGTGCAGTAAATGACCCCACACAAGATTGCTAGGCCAAAGAAAGATAAAACGCAAGTTTTGAGAAAAAAACGATTTTAAAAATGAGTGCAAACAGGAAATTCAGTAAACAGCTCTAGGTTGTGCTCTAAATACAGTTACTAATGCAGAAATCAAATATAACAAGCCAGAAAATGCTCAAAATAGGCGGCTATGCAGAAAAACTTAGCAAATAAACAGAGGAAAAATACTTAAAGTCTCAAAAGTGGCCTCTTTCTTCTCTCAGCGTTATACATATTTATATATATATATATATATATATATATATATATATATATATATATATACACATCTGTGTGTGTGTGTGTGTGTGTGTGTGTGTGTGTGTGCATGTTATTTATGCTTGTTGACAAGGAAAGTCTGATTAGATTATTCATTCCTTTTCGGTGGAGGCAGGAAAAGGAAAGTTCCACAAATTACAGTCAGATTTAAAGAAATTACATCATTAAAACATTCACAGTAATTATTACAGTACATTAAGAAAGTACAATAGACAAATTATTGGAATATTTAAAGAGAATTACCAGATCTAAACACTTACAGAAGTAGCTGCAGTTGGTTAACCTAGTGAAGACAGAGTTGTAGTTTGTATACTTCAGATGTTAAATAGCTTTTACTTCTATCACCTTCTGTATAAATCTACTTTTCTTCACATTTAGTAATGATGTTTTGTAGAAATATCAAGCTTTTCACATCAGACAGGACATGTACACAGACAAGTGTTTACAATTTTTTTTTTCTTTCTCTCTTTCTATGTTTTGTTCGTTCCTGTTATTAGCCTCTTATTATTATTTTTGCCTCTTATTAGCGTATATGTCAATAACTCTTTAGTGTTACAACTGGTCATATTTATTGCACAGAAAATGGAGATTGGGAGGGGTTTTAGTATTCCAGATGTTGAATAGTGAATAGTTGTTTCAGTTGATAGGTTGGTTGGTTCCCACATAGAGTTCTGCCTATGGACTGAGCATAGTAGAAACTTTTCATTATCAATGAGAAAGGATATAAGGGCTATCTTAAAGTGATGAAATGTTTGGTGCTGTTTTACTAGAGAAGATAAATTATTCCAGAAACCCATGTGGAACAACATGGATCCCAGCCTGATGAATGAACATCCTAAAGTATGCTAATTTGAAAATATATATGCTCCTACTCCAGCAAAACCTGGAAGAGCAAGCGAAAGCAGCCATCAGTATCCAGAAACTTGAACAAGCATGTAAATAAAGAGGGGCAGATACCAGACAATTCGTAGAAATTGAGGAGAAAGTAGCCATCCACACAGAAAAAAAGAGAATAAAATCAGAAAAATGGAAAGAGACTGCCAAGATGTAAAAAAATATTGACTTACTCAAAATGCTCACAGTTAATTCCATTAGGAGGAAAGGAAATTTATGCAAATATCAGGACAAAAGGAGGAGGAGAAACTGGAAAAAATGACAACACACATTGGTACCATTTAAATGACCTAGACCAGGAACACCCTGGCCACCACCATAGCAGACAAGCCTCCACTCTGAATCAGCAGGATTACAAGGGTTTGGACCACAATGACTAACAACAGGGTTTTCAAACCACCACAGTCAAAACAACCCAAACAGCTCAGACCCAAGGACCTCCCAACAGAATTCTCTTACTCCAAAAAGCCCCCATGGAACAGGGCCCCTAAAGACACAGGGCCCCGTTACCACCCCAATAGCCCAGACTCCCAAACTGTGGAGCCAACCTTCCAGCCACACCAGGGATCAATATCATCACAGGATCCAGCACTCTCATGGCAGGGGAAAACGACATCAAATTCCCTTGGTGACCACCAAAAGAGGACTGGAAGCAGAGACTCCATGCCAGTACTCTGAGGTCTGGAATGATTTTATAAAACCCCTCACACCATTGGTGGAAAAAGTATTAGGTAAGGGCCTTACATTTATCCCATGCTGTCCTACCAATGTAGTAGAAACCACTGTTGATCTTAAAATATTTCCTGGAAATTAACTTGTAAGTGTTCTTTTGAGACAAAAAGAATGGGAGCCCTAGGGACAGCCCCCCAGAAAACAACTGCAGTAGAAAATGGAGAAACCCTAGTGTTTTCTCTCCTGAAACCCACCCAATCCTGTTTATTTATCAAGCCAAATGTGAGGCTGACATCAGCAGCATCCTGAAAATACAACCCAGTAAAATATACTACAACCTGGTGACAGACAAAATCATTTATTTATTTATTTACATTTGTTGATCAGGAGAGTCCGACTGGACACAGGTCTGTTTTCAGCAGAGGCCCTTAGAGAAAAGCTCCACTATCAAATGTTTAAGACATTACACAATTAGAGAAATATCATACAAAATAATAGACAATGTTACAGCTGTACAGCATAATACAAGATTAAACAAAGTTGTAGAACAGCTGTAGAGCAAGAATTGATATTTTAAGCAATAGTGATAGGTGTTAAACATAGTTACAGAAGTAGAACAAATTCCTAAATTAACAATTGAAACAATTTGTTTATGAGGTACATAAGAGACACTTAAATTGTTGCAGTAAGAGGTATTATTGTATAGTAAGTAGATTAGGTTAAAGAGAAATGAGGTTGCTATTATCAGGTAGTTAGTGGGGTGGAGGGAGAGGTAGTGGGTGGGTGGACTGGATGTTTATTGAGGAGGAGATTGCAAGGGCAGTTTCTGCAAGTAAGCAGGTGTGCTTTTAGTAAAGATTTGAAGTGGGTGCATGATTTTACAGAGGTAATTGAGGGTGGGAGGGAGTTCCATAGTTTGGCTATAGCGCAGGAGAATAATGCTTCTCCAGCAGAGTTATTGGCTCTTGTGAGCAGTAGGAGGATTCTGTTGCTGGATCTTAGTAGTTTGGTGGTGAGATAGGGTCGGAGTAGATTCTGAAGGGATGGTACTTTTAGAAGATGGTTTACTAGTTTGTGGGCGAGTGCCAGTTGGTACCATTGAAAGAGGTGAGGGAGCTCTAGCCAGCCCAGTTCTGCTAGTGAGAGACAGTGGTGACTACGGTAGGATTCCCCCTGTGGCAAACTTGGCAATTTTGTTGTAGCAGTTTTCAAGCTTATTTAGATCGCACTGTCCTAGGTTGGTATATATTGGAGAGACGTAAAGTAGGGTGGAGATAGGTGAGAATTTGCTACTGAAATCTTTGCAGCCCTGGTAAGTAGTTGCTGATTTCTATATAATTTTCCTAATTTTTTGTGGACTTTTTATGGTCATGGATATGTGAATGTCAAAGTTCAGTTTTATTTCCACTCCTAGCAATTTGGTGTGTTCAGTAGGATGGATAGTGGTGTTGTCTTTTGCTGTGATGTTAAAGTGTGAGAGGTTTTGGGTAAGTTTGGTGGGTTGGAAAATTAGTAATTTAGTTTTGTTTGGGTTGAGTATTAATTGGGAATTGGATAACCAAATTTCGGCAGAGGAAAAGGCATCTTGTGTGACTTTTTGCAGTTTGGGTAGGGAGTGGGCTGAGCAGATGATGGTAGAGTCATCTGTGTATTGTATGAGTGTGCCAAGTGTTGTGGCAGAGGCTAGATTGTTGGTGAAGATAGAGAAGAGTAGGATGGAACCTTGGGGAATCCCTATGGAGACAGGTAGTTTGGGGGATAGGTCATCCTGCCATACAATGGATTGTTGACGGTCAGACAGGTAGCTTTGAAACCAGTTTGTGACTGATTGAGAGAAGGATAGGTCATTGAGAAGAGAGATGAGTTGTTTGTAGGTACCATGTCGAAAGCTTTAGAAAGATCTAGATTAGTAGCTGAGGAGAGGAGACCAGCATTTTTATATTGTAGAATAGTGTTGGTAAAAGAGGGTAAGGCAGTGGTGGTGCTGTGGTTTGGTAAGAAACCATACTGGGTATTGGAGAGGAGGTTGTTAGTGAGGAGGTGATCTGAGACCTGAGAATGGATGCATCTTTCTAGTATTTTGGAGAGTGGAGAAAAATGGGGCGGTAGTTGGTTAGCTCTATGGAGGGGCCGCCTTTGTGGAGGGGAATTATGTGTGATACTTTCCGAAGTGTGAGAACGTAACTTTCTGATAGAGATCTATTAATTAAGATGGATACTGGGTAGGCTAGAGTGTTAGCTGCGAGTTGTAGGTATTCACTTGGGAGGTTGTCTGCTGCTAGTTTGAGGGGTTTAAGTTTGGTTAACAGCTATTTTATTTTGGAGGTAGGAACAGGAGAGAATGAGAAGCTAGTGGGGAGATTGCTAGTTGAAGGTGTGGGTTTGAGGGGTGGAGGGTTGTGTTGTCTAGCTAGTGATATTATGGTTTGAGTGAAATGTGTGTTGAAAGAGGTAGCAATATTTTTGGTGGAGTCAGTGATGTTAGGAGTAGGGTACTAACTTTACCTGGGTGGAGGATGGAGTTTATTGAGGACCAGAATTGTTTTGGGTTATGTTGGGAGGAGGTAATGGCAGACTGGTAGTATTAAATTTTGTCCTGTTTTATTAGCTTTTGACTTTATTACGAAGTTCTAGAAATATCTGTCTAGTAGAGGGGTTTTGGATTTGCGCCAGTGCTCCCAGGCTTTATCTTTGATTTTCATTTCAGACTTGTGGTTTTCTGTAGCCATGGGGATGGGTGAGCTCTGGTTTGGGAAACTCTTATGGGGGCATGGTGATTAAGGATGTTCATGAAGGTATTATTAAAGTAGTCCACTGCGTCATCTAGACTGAGGTATTTTAGAGGTTCCTAGTTACATATTTTAAGGGATGAGCTGAATGAGAGAGGGTTAAAGTTTACCTTTTTGCGTATTTGATGGTAGCTGACAGGTTTTGTTTGCTATAGTTGTTTTCTGAGTAGGATTGTTGGGGAGTGATCACTGAGGCTGTCTGAAAGGCAGCCTGTTATATATGATTGGGGGCTCTTATTGACTAGTATCCAATCCAGGGTAGTGTGTTTGTTGGACCTTTTATTTATCCTAGTAGATGACTTGACTAGCTGGGTGAAGCCATGAAGGTTTATATGATGAGTTGGGTAGTCACTAGAACAGAATTGCCAGTCAGTGTTGAAGTCACCTAAAATTATAGTTTCTTGGGGGAGATATTGGGTAGTCCAGCTGAGGAAGTTTTCTAGTGGTGGGATGTTTTGGCCATGTGGGAAGTAGCATCTTATTATGTTGATGGTTTTATTTTGGTTTATTTTGAGATTGGTGTATATTATTTCTTCCTTACCTATTTGGGGAGCTGCTATGTTTAAGATCTTAATGTTTAGATGTTGTTGATATATTGTAGCTATACCACCTCCTTTCTTTTTTAGTCAGTCTAGTCTTAGTATATTGTAACCGGTGGGGAGGATTTTCTCATTGGTGATGTGTGGTTTTAGCCATGTTTCTGTAAGGATCACTATTTCAGAGGAGTAGAAGTCTATTGTGGCATGGAATTCATGCACCTTGTTGGCTATACTTCTAATGTTTAGGCTTAGCATATCATGGCCCTTTCCAGACTCAACAGGGATAAGTGAAGGAGGGTTATGAAAGCAGACAAAGGAGGAAGAAGAGGAAGAGGAGAAGGAATCGTAGTCATGGACACCATGACCTACCACAATAAGATACTGCGCATGCATAGTAATTCAACTTTTAAAGCCCCACCAAATTAGGGAGAATAAAAATAACCTACAAGAACATTTATTTAGAACTGACTCACCTCATTGAAGAAGGTTTAATAGGCAACAGGCTTTTAGAATTTCTCACGGTAACTTCCCTCAGTTTTTGGGGGGATTCCCAAGCCTCATAAACACCCTACCACCCTGTCATGACAAGAGGAGGTTGCATAATTGAATATATTGCTACATACCTTGAAGTTCAAATAATCCCCCTGGCAGACAGCAATAAGTCCCCCATGCTAGATTCCAGTGATTTTTTGAAAGAAAATCAAGGACATTAAGGTAAATGACACCACCACCTTCATTACAATTGACATGGAGGCCCCGTACACAGTGCTCCCATTTGATTATTGCATTATGGCATTACCCATGCATAGAATCACATGTGGAAATCCCTATGTGGGGAGACAGAAGTGTTAAGTAGATTTCTCAAAATGCTGCTCAGTAACAACTACTTGCAGTTTGGGGCATGTTGGTTCAAACAAACCACGGGGATAGCCACAAATGCAGCCATGACTCCTAGCCTTGCAAACATTACTTTGGCAAAATGAGAGGAAGATTACATTTACAACTCCTCATTCTTCTCCTAGATCCTAGCTGCTACCTTCAGTTTATCGATTTTATCTTCAGTGTTTGGGAAAGTAGCCCCTCACAGTTGCAGTTTTTTTTTCATGCACATTAGCAATTCCACACCATTTTTGAAATTTACAACTCATCACAGCCAAGAAAAGGAGAACCTTCTAGATTTGACTACCTTCAAAAACCCCACCACAGGAAAACTCAGCAAAGACCTGTATAGGAATCCCACCAGGGTTAATTTATTCAGCAACAGCTGCCACATGCATCCTCAAATTACCAAGAGGAATGTGCCTGAATTGAAAGGAATACAGAAGGCCAAACCTTCAAAAGCCTCCAAGACATTATCAAGCTAGAGAAGGCCTTCTTAACCTGAGAATATAGTGATAGGCTAGTTAGCTCAATTTTCCAACCTATGTGGGATCTCAAGGAAACTATTAACCCTACCCATCTAGAGCAGGGAACAGGCATCACAGGGCTTTTAGGGACAGGTTTATGGTCTTACAGAAGCCTAAGTGGGACGGGATCATGGCCTTGACCTACACCTTGGACTTTAAAGAGAAGCAATTATTGAGAATTGGGTGACCATCACTGAAAACAGGCAACTTAGTAGCATACTCTCAGTCCACCCAGCCTTTACCCTTAAGAAAGCAAAAAGGATCATGGATTATGCAGAAAATGGGGAGACTGAGGGAGACAACAGCCTGAAAGGCATCTCCACCTTAGGAACCCTATGTGTAATTACTGCCCCTTAATGAGTAATAAAGACAAGTTCAAATGCCCCAATCAAAATAAAACTTTTGGCAACAGCAACATGGAATGCAAATAATGTAATGTTTATGTTGGAAACACCATAAATAAATTTAAAAGATGAAATGCTCAATGCCTTTTAGAAATCAAAGCAAAAACTCATAAAGGAACCCTTGCAAAACATCTCACGGTACACTCTAACCATGAAGACTTTATGTTCCACATTTTAAAGACAATTAACATTTGGGCATTTCAAGAAAAAAAGTGACTTACTGGAGAAAAAAAGGACTACACTGAAAATCAAACTCAAGGCATGTAAAAAAATGGTCAGCTCTTCCTGCTCCATCCTCAGCATTCTATGGATACAAACCTAAAAAATAGCTACAATGGTGATATGCTAATAGTTTTAACAAACCTTATAGTTTCAACTTTAGCCATCATTTGAAGGTCAGAGTGGGCAAGTAAGAATGCAATCCAACTCTGAACATTTGATAATATTTCTCCTCTTCTCTTAACAGTTGTTTATTTGGATTCCTTTTTAGTGATGTTAAAATGGCAAGATGTACAGCGAGCAGTGGACTGAGATATTTTACCGATCCCCTAACCCAGGACCTTGAGCATCAGTGTGGGGCTGATTTCCCACCATTTGTCAAGTGAATGTTGCTTCTGGCTACTGTGGTTTGGCACATGGAGTTTCATTCAGCTTGGGTTTCAGGATTAGAGTAAGCTGGCATTTTCATTCTGGACTGCATTATGATTTCTATTTATTATCATTACAAACTAGCAATTTTGGTTCTGCTCAACTGACCCACTAGGCACCTTAGCCACGTCTACAGGCTAGGGCAAGTTCTAGGTATATCTTCAGTATATGGTGGTCCTAGGGGCTGCTTCAGTGAAAGATGAACACATCACCACCACCACATGATGGTAATACATGGATTCCAGGGGTGAGTTAAAGGTCATTTTAGCACACAAACTATGGAGTGTTTTTTTTTTAATAAATGGGATCCAACCACCAAGAGTAAGCCATGCTGATTGTTGAGTGAGGCATTGAAATGAACTGGGATCCAGCCACCAAGAGTAAGCAACACTATCAAGTGAAGCATTGAAATGAACTGGGATACAGTCACCAAGGGTAAGCTATGCTGGTTATCAAGTGAGGTGTTGAAATGAACTGGGATCCAGTCACTGCAATCATAATAAAAACAGACAAGAATGAAAGAGATACTCCCACTTGTGTTTTTTCTACTGGCTGTCAGGTACTTTAAAGGCACAATTTATTCCTCATACATACCCACCCTTCCATAAAGGCAGAGTCAGTCTTTTCAAAAATAGTGCCTAGTTACTAATAAACACCAGGTGTTTCATAGAATAAACTGTCTTATTATTGTCTAAAAAGGTATGTTAAAAAGGCAAAAAGAAGAAAACGGAGGGATGGGTCAGATAACGTTTGATGAAAGCAACAAGGATCAGTTTAGTGGACTTTTTAATAATGTTTATCAGATAGACTTTATTACATTTCTTACCTTATTGTTGCACATTTTCTGGATCACGTTACATTTCAGTACTAATAAACAGAGAGAGGCTAAGATCAACAGTGTCCATCCCCCATTTGGCATGGCCGTCCAGCATCCAATCAACAGTTGGAGAGAGGAACACTCGTGGTTCAACCCTTCAATCCTCCCACCAGAAATGATTTCTGTTGCACTCCACCTGCCTCCTTTCACCCTGACTTATATAAATATACCAGGACTTGCTTTGAAAAATGTATATTGTATACAGCAGCACTCATCTGTACCTAAATAGAGGAATTGAAATTTTCTACTGGAATGAAGGCCTTTGGAGTCTTTTTTTTTTGTTGTTATTGTTGTTTTTTTTTTTATAATTAACACAGACTAAAGTTTTGACTAATGCACTAATTGTTTTGATTGACCACATGGTCTGGAGCTGCTTTAACTGTGAGATGAACAGCAGATAACATTTGCCTCACAGAAACTTACAAACAGTTCAAGAACAGCAAGCCTGTAACTGAACTTTTTTAAATCTCAGAAAAGTGGGAAAAAAGCAAGATTTTTTTTTGTTTTTTCAGAGATAGCAGAGGTTAACAAGTATCAACAAGTTATAACAGTGCAGTAAATGACCCCACACAAGAGTGCTAGGCCAAAGACAGATAAAATGCAAGTTTTGAGAAAAAAAACGATTTTAAAAATAAGTGCAAACAGGAATTTCAGTAAACAGCTATAGGTTGTGCTCTAAATACAGTTACTAATGCAGAAATCAAATTTAACAAACCAGGCAATGCTCAAAATAGGTGGCTATGCAGAAAAACTTAGCAAATAAACAGAGGAAAAATACTTAAAGTCTCAAAAGTGGCTCCTTCCTTCTCTCAGCATTTTTTCCTCTTGGTGGGTGCTTCACCAACAGCCAACAAGCCTGAAAAGACACCCAAACCATGAGGCAACCAGGTTTTAAGAGAGGAAGATGAAGGAGTTTTGGAGTTGACCCAGAATGGCCAATAAAACTACAGTTTCAAGTCAGTAACCACTCCCACAGGGGCAGGCAGGCTGCTCAATGTTTTTCACTGCCACTGATCAACAGAGAGACTTTCCTTTAGCCCAAGCAAAAAATGGCCTCACAGAAACTTACAAACAGTTCAAGAACAGCAAGCCTGTAACTGAACTTTTTTAAATCTCAAAAAAGTGGGAAAAAAGCAAGATTTTTTTGTTTTTTTGTTTTTTTTTTCAGAGATAGCAGAGGTTAACAAGTATCAACAAGTTATAACTGTGCAGTAAATGACCCCACACAAGAGTGATAGGCCAAAGACAGATAAAGCGCAAGTTTTGAGAAAAAAAACGATTTTAAAAATAAGTGCAAACAGGAAATTCAGTAAACAGCTCTAGGTTGTGCTCTAAATACAGTTACTAATGCAGAAATCAAATTTAACAAGTCAGAAAATGCTCAAAATTGGCGGCTATGCAGAAAAACTTAGCAAATAAACAGAGGAAAAATACTTAAAGTCTCAAAAGTGGCTCCTTTCTTCTCTCAGCATTTTCTCCTCTTGGTGGGTGCTTCACCAACAGCCAACAAGCCTGAAAAGATGCTAAAACCATGAGGCAACTAGGTTTTAAGAGAGGAAGATGAAGGAGTTTTGGAATTGACCCAGAATGGCCAATAAAACTACAGTTTCAAGTCAGTAACCACTCCCACAGGGGCAGGCAGGCTGCTCAATGTTTTCACTGCCACTGATCAACAGAGAGACTTTCCTTTAGCCCAAGCAAAAAATGGCCTCACAGAAACTTACAAACAGTTCAAGAACAGCAAGCCTGTAACTGAACTTTTTTAAATCTCAGAAAAGTGGGAAAAAAGCAAGATTTTTTTTGTTTGTTTTTTCAGAGACAGCAGAGGTTAACAAGTATCAACAAGTTATAACAGTGCAGTAAATAACCCCACACAAGAGTGCTAGGCCAAAGACAGATAAAATGCAAGTTTTGAGAAAAAAAAACGATTTTAAAAATAAGTGCAAACAGGAAATTCAGTAAACAGCTCTAGGTTGTGCTCTAAATACAGTTACTAATGCAGAAATCAAATATAACAAGCCAGAAAATGCTCAAAATAGGCGGCTATGCAGAAAAACTTAGCAAATAAACAGAGGAAAAATACTTAAAGTCTCAAAAGTGGCTTCTTTCTTCTCTCAGCGTTATACATATTTATATATATATATATATATATATATATATATATATATATATATATATATACACATCTGTGTGTGTGTGTGTGTGTGTGTGTGTGTGTGTGTGTGTGCATGTTATTTATGCTTGTTGACAAGGAAAGTCTGATTAGATTATTCATTCCTTTTCGGTGGAGGCAGGAAAAGGAAAGTTCCACAAATTACAGTCAGATTTAAAGAAATTACATCATTAAAACATTCACAGTAATTATTACAGTACATTAAGAAAGTACAATAGACAAATTATAGAAATATTTAAAGAGAATTACCAGATCTAAACACTTACAGAAGTAGCTGCAGTTGGTTAACCTAGTGAAGACAGAGTTGTAGTTTGTATACTTCAGATGTTAAATAGCTTTTACTTCTGTCACCTTCTGTATAAATCTACTTTTCTTCACATTTAGTAATGATGTTTTGTAGAAATATCAAGCTTTTCACATCAGACAGGACATGTACACAGACAAGTGTTTACAATTTTTTTTTTCTTTCTCTCTTTCTATGTTTTGTTCGTTCCTGTTATTAGCCTCTTATTATTATTTTTGCCTCTTATTAGCGTATATGTCAATAACTCTTTAGTGTTACAACTGGTCATATTTATTGCACAGAAAATGGAGATTGGGAGGGGTTTTAGTATTCCAGATGTTGAATAGTGAATAGTTGTTTCAGTTGATAGGTTGGTTGGTTCCCACATAGAGTTCTGCCTATGGACTGAGCATAGTAGAAACTTTTCATTATCAATGAGAAAGGATATAAGGGCTATCTTAAAGTGATGAAATGTTTGGTGCTGTTTTACTAGAGAAGGTAAATTATTGGAGAAACCCATGTGGAACAACATGGATCCCAGCCTGATGAATGAACATCCTAAAGTATGCTAATTTGAAAATATATATGCTCCTACTCCAGCAAAACCTGGAAGAGCAAGCGAAAGCAGCCATCAGTATCCAGAAACTTGAACAAGCATGTAAATAAAGAGGGGCAGATACCAGACAATTCGTAGAAATTGAGGAGAAAGTAGCCATCCACACAGAAAAAAAGAGACAATAAAATCAGAAAAATGGAAAGAGACTGCCAAGATGTAAAAAAATATTGACTTACTCAAAATGCTCACAGTTAATTCCATTAGGAGGAAAGGAAATTTATGCAAATATCAGGACAAAAGGAGGAGGAGAAACTGGAAAAAATGACAACACACATTGGTACCATTTAAATGACCTAGACCAGGAACACCCTGGCCACCACCATAGCAGACAAGCCTCCACTCTGAATCAGCAGGATTACAAGGGTTTGGACCACAATGACTAACAACAGGGTTTTCAAACCACCACAGTCAAAACAACCCAAACAGCTCAGACCCAAGGACCTCCCAACAGAATTCTCTTACTCCAAAAAGCCCCCATGGAACAGGGCCCCTAAAGACACAGGGCCCCGTTACCACCCCAATAGCCCAGACTCCCAAACTGTGGAGCCAACCTTCCAGCCACACCAGGGATCAATATCATCACAGGATCCAGCACTCTCATGGCAGGGGAAAACGACATCAAATTCCTTTGGTGACCACCAAAAGAGGACTGGAAGCAGAGACTCCATGCCAGTGCTCTGAGGTCTGGAATGATTTTATAAAACCCCTCACACCATTGGTGGAAAAAGTATTAGGTAAGGGCCTTACATTTATCCCATACTGTCCTACCAATGTAGTAGAAACCACTGTTGATCTTAAAATATTTCCTGGAAATTAACTTGTAAGTGTTCTTTTGAGACAAAAAGAATGGGAGCCCTAGGGACAGCCCCCCAGAAAACAACTGCAGTAGAAAATGGAGAAACCCTAGTGTTTTCTCTCCTGAAACCCACCCAATCCTGTTTATTTATGAAGCCAAATGTGAGGCTGACATCAGCAGCATCCTGAAAATACAACCCAGTAAAATATACTACAACCTGGTGACAGACAAAATCATTTATTTATTTATTTACATTTGTTGATCAGGAGAGTCCGACTGGACACAGGTCTGTTTTCAGCAGAGGCCCTTAGAGAAAAGCTCCACTATCAAATGTTTAAGACATTACACAATTAGAGAAATATCATACAAAATAATAGACAATGTTACAGCTGTAGAGCATAATACAAGATTAAACAAAGTTGTAGAACAGCTGTAGAGCAAGAATTGATATTTTAAGCAATAGTGATAGGTGTTAAACATAGTTACAGAAGTAGAACAAATTCCTAAATTAACAATTGAAACAATTTGTTTATGAGGTACATAAGAGACACTTAAATTGTTGCAGTAAGAGGTATTATTGTATAGTAAGTAGATTAGGTTAAAGAGAAATTAGGTTGCTATTATCAGGTAGTTAGTGGGGTGGAGGGAGAGGTAGTGGGTGGGTGGACTGGATGTTTATTGAGGAGGAGATTGCAAGGGCAGTTTCTGCAAGTAAGCAGGTGTGCTTTTAGTAAAGATTTGAAGTGGGTGCATGATTTTACAGAGG
The DNA here is from genome assembly GCF_019279795.1 of Protopterus annectens. Lineage (NCBI taxonomy): Eukaryota > Metazoa > Chordata > Ceratodontiformes > Protopteridae > Protopterus > Protopterus annectens. The sequence continues at coordinate 1,639,091,639 of NC_056744.1, read as the reverse complement.
TAATTGAGGGTGGGAGGGAATTCCATAGTTTGGCTATAGCGCAGGAGAATAATGCTTCTCCAGCAGAGTTATTGGCTCTTGTGAGCAGTAGGAGGATTCTGTTGCTGGATCTTAGTAGTTTGGTGGTGAGATAGGGTCGGAGTAGATTCTGAAGGGATGGTACTTTTAGAAGATGGTTTACTAGTTTGTGGGCGAGTGCCAGTTGGTACCATTGAAAGAGGTGAGGGAGCTCTAGCCAGCCCAGTTCTGCTAGTGAGAGACAGTGGTGACTACGGTAGGATTCCCCCTGTGGCAAACTTGGCAATTTTGTTGTAGCAGTTTTCAAGCTTATTTAGATCGCACTGTCCTAGGTTGGTATATATTGGAGAGACGTAAAGTAGGGTGGAGATAGGTGAGAATTTGCTACTGAAATCTTTGCAGCCCTGGTAAGTAGTTGCTGATTTCTATATAATTTTCCTAATTTTTTGTGGACTTTTATGGTCATGGATATGTGAATGTCAAAGTTCAGTTTTATTTCCACTCCTAGCAATTTGGTGTGTTCAGTAGGATGGATAGTGGTGTTGTCTTTTGCTGTGATGTTAAAGTGTGAGAGGTTTTGGGTAAGTTTGGTGGGTTGGAAAATTAGTAATTTAGTTTTGTTTGGGTTGAGTATTAATTGGGAATTGGATAACCAAATTTCGGCAGAGGAAAAGGCATCTTGTGTGACTTTTGCAGTTTGGGTAGGGAGTGGGCTGAGCAGATGATGGTAGAGTCATCTGTGTATTGTATGAGTGTGCCAAGTGTTGTGGCAGAGGCTAGATTGTTGGTGAAGATAGAGAAGAGTAGGATGGAACCTTGGGGAATCCCTATGGAGACAGGTAGTTTGGGGGATAGGTCATCCTGCCATACAATGGATTGTTGATGGTCAGACAGGTAGCTTTGAAACCAGTTTGTGACTGATTGAGAGAAGGATAGGTCATTGAGAAGAGAGATGAGTTGTTTGTAGGTACCATGTCGAAAGCTTTAGAAAGATCTAGATTAGTAGCTGAGGAGAGGAGACCAGCATTTTATATTGTAGAATAGTGTTGGTAAAAGAGGGTAAGGCAGTGGTGGTGCTGTGGTTTGGTAAGAAACCATACTGGGTATTGGAGAGGAGGTTGTTAGTGAGGAGGTGATCTGAGACCTGAGAATGGATGCATCTTTCTAGTATTTTGGAGAGTGGAGAAAAATGGGGTGGTAGTTGGTTAGCTCTATGGAGGGGCCGCCTTTGTGGAGGGGAATTATGTGTGATACTTTCCGAAGTGTGAGAACGTAACTTTCTGATAGAGATCTATTAATTAAGATGGATACTGGGTAGGCTAGAGTGTTAGCTGCGAGTTGTAGGTATTCACTTGGGAGGTTGTCTGCTGCTAGTTTGAGGGGTTTAAGTTTGGTTAACAGCTATTTTATTTTGGAGGTAGGAACAGGAGAGAATGAGAAGCTAGTGGGGAGATTGCTAGTTGAAGGTGTGGGTTTGAGGGGTGGAGGGTTGTGTTGTCTAGCTAGTGATATTATGGTTTGAGTGAAATGTGTGTTGAAAGAGGTAGCAATATTTTTGGTGGAGTCAGTGATGTTAGGAGTAGGGGTACTAACTTTACCTGGGTGGAGGATGGAGTTTATTGAGGACCAGAATTGTTTTGGGTTATGTTGGGAGGAGGTAATGGCAGACTGGTAGTATTAAATTTTGTCCTGTTTTATTAGCTTTTGACTTTATTACGAAGTTCTAGAAATATCTGTCTAGTAGAGGGGTTTTGGATTTGCGCCAGTGCTCCCAGGCTTTATCTTTGATTTTCATTTCAGACTTGTGGTTTTCTGTAGCCATGGGGATGGGTGAGCTCTGGTTCGGGAAACTCTTATGGGGGCATGGTGATTAAGGATGTTCATGAAGGTATTATTAAAGTAGTCCACTGCGTCATCTAGACTGAGGTATTTTAGAGGTTCCTAGTTACATATTTTAAGGGATGAGCTGAATGAGAGAGGGTTAAAGTTTACCTTTTTGCGTATTTGATGGTAGCTGACAGGTTTTGTTTGCTATAGTTGTTTTCTGAGTAGGATTGTTGGGGAGTGATCACTGAGGCTGTCTGAAAGGCAGCCTGTTATATATGATTGGGGGCTCTTATTGACTAGTATCCAATCCAGGGTAGTGTGTTTGTTGGACCTTTTATTTATCCTAGTAGATGACTTGACTAGCTGGGTGAAGCCATGAAGGTTTATATGATGAGTTGGGTAGTCACTAGAACAGAATTGCCAGTCAGTGTTGAAGTCACCTAAAATTATAGTTTCTTGGGGGAGATATTGGGTAGTCCAGCTGAGGAAGTTTTCTAGTGGTGGGATGTTTTGACCATGTGGGAAGTAGCATCTTATTATGTTGATGGTTTTATTTTGGTTTATTTTGAGATTGGTGTATATTATTTCTTCCTTACCTATTTGGGGAGCTGCTATGTTTAAGATCTTAATGTTTAGATGTTGTTGATATATTGTAGCTATACCACCTCCTTTCTTTTTTAGTCAGTCTAGTCTTAGTATTTTGTAACCGGTGGGGAGGATTTTCTCATTGGTGATGTGTGGTTTTAGCCATGTTTCTGTAAGGATCACTATTTCAGAGGAGTAGAAGTCTATTGTGGCATGGAATTCATGCACCTTGTTGGCTATACTTCTAATGTTTAGGCTTAGCATATCATGGCCCTTTCCAGACTCAACAGGGATAAGTGAAGGAGGGTTATGAAAGCAGACAAAGGAGGAAGAAGAGGAAGAGGAGAAGGAATCGTAGTCATGGACACCATGACCTACCACAATAAGATACTGCGCATGCATAGTAATTCAACTTTTAAAGCCCCACCAAATTAGGGAGAATAAAAATAACCTACAAGAACATTTATTTAGAACTGACTCACCTCATTGAAGAAGGTTTAATAGGCAACAGGCTTTTAGAATTTCTCACGGTAACTTCCCTCAGTTTTTGGGGGGATTCCCAAGCCTCATAAACACCCTACCACCCTGTCATGACAAGAGGAGGTTGCATAATTGAATATATTGCTACATACCTTGAAGTTCAAATAATCCCCCTGGCAGACAGCAATAAGTCCCCCATGCTAGATTCCAGTGATTTTTTTGAAAGAAAATCAAGGACATTAAGGTAAATGACACCACCACCTTCATTACAATTGACATGGAGGCCCCGTACACAGTGCTCCCATTTGATTATTGCATTATGGCATTACCCATGCATAGAATAACATGTGGAAATCCCTATGTGGGGAGACAGAAGTGTTAAGTAGATTTCTCAAAATGCTGCTCAGTAACAACTACTTGCAGTTTGGGGCATGTTGGTTCAAACAAACCACGGGGATAGCCACGAATGCAGCCATGACTCCTAGCCTTGCAAACATTACTTTGGCAAAATGAGAGGAAGATTACATTTACAACTCCTCATTCTTCTCCTAGATCCTAGCTGCTACCTTCAGTTTATCGATTTTATCTTCAGTGTTTGGGAAAGTAGCCCCTCACAGTTGCAGTTTTTTTTTCATGCACATTAGCAATTCCACACCATTTTTGAAATTTACAACTCATCACAGCCAAGAAAAGGAGAACCTTCTAGATTTGACTACCTTCAAAAACCCCACCACAGGAAAACTCAGCAAAGACCTGTATAGGAATCCCACCAGGGTTAATTTATTCAGCAACAGCTGCCACATGCATCCTCAAATTACCAAGAGGAATGTGCCTGAATTGAAAGGAATACAGAAGGCCAAACCTTCAAAAGCCTCCAAGACATTATCAAGCTAGAGAAGGCCTTCTTAACCTGAGAATATAGTGATAGGCTAGTTAGCTCAATTTTCCAACCTATGTGGGATCTCAAGGAAACTATTAACCCTACCCATCTAGAGCAGGGAACAGGCATCACAGGGCTTTTAGGGGCAGGTTTATGGTCTTACAGAAGCCTAAGTGGGACGGGATCATGGCCTTGACCTACACCTTGGGCTTTAAAGAGAAGCAATTATTGAGAATTGGGTGATCATCACTGAAAACAGGCAACTTACTAGCATACTCTCAGTCCACCCAGCCTTTACCCTTAAGAAAGCAAAAAGGATCATGGATTATGCAGAAAATGGGGAGACTGAGGGAGACAACAGCCTGAAAGGCACCTCCAGCTTAGGAACCCTATGTGTAATTACTGCCCCTTAATGAGTAATAAAGACAAGTTCAAATGCCCCAATCAAAATAAAACTTTTGGCAACAGCAACATGGAATGCAAATAATGTAATGTTTATGTTGGAAACACCATAAATAAATTTAAAAGATGAAATGCTCAATGCCTTTTAGAAATCAAAGCAAAAACTCATAAAGGAACCCTTGCAAAACATCTCACGGTACACTCTAACCATGAAGACTTTATGTTTCACATTTTAAAGACAATTAACATTTGGGCATTTCAAGAAAAAAAAGTGACTTACTGGAGAAAAAAAGGACTACACTGAAAATCAAACTCAAGGCATGTAAAAAAAATGGTCAGCTCTTCCTGCTCCATCCTCAGCATTCTACGGATACAAACCTAAGAAATAGCTACAATGGTGATATGCGTAACAGTTTTAACAAACCTTATAGTTTCAACTTTAGCCATCATTTGAAGGTCAGAGTGGGCAAGTAAGAATGCGATCCAACTCTGAACATTTGATAATATTTCTCCTCTTCTCTAACAGTTGTTTATTTGGATTTCTTTTTAGTGATGTTAAAATGGCAAGATGTACAGCGAGCAGTGGACTGAGATATTTTACCGATCCCCTAACCCAGGACCTTGAGCAGCAGTGTGGGGCTGATTTCCCACCATTTGTCAAGTGAATGTTTCTTCTGGCTACTGTGGTTTGGCACATGGAGTTTCATTCAGCTTGGGTTTCAGGATTAGAGTAAGCTGGCATTTTCATTCTGGACTGCATTATGATTTCTATTTATTATCATTACAAACTAGCAATTTTGGTTCTGCTCAACTGACCCACTAGGTACCTTAGCCACGTCTACAGGCTAGGGCAAGTTCTAGGTATATCTTCAGTATATGGTGGCCCTAGGGGCTGCTTCAGTGAAAGATGAACATATCACCACCACCACATGATGGTAATACATGGACTCCAGGGGTGAGTTAAAGGTCATTTTAACACACGAACTATGGAGTGTTTTTTTTTAATAAATGGGATCCAACCACCAAGAGTAAGCCATGCTGATTGTTGAGTGAGGCATTGAAATGAACTGGGATCCAGCCACCAAGAGTAAGCAACACTATCAAGTGAAGCATTGAAATGAACTGGGATCCAGTCACCAAGGGTAAGCTACGCTGGTTATCATGTGAGGTGTTGAAATGAACTGGGATCCAGTCACCGCAATCATAATAAAAACAGACAAGAATGAAAGAGATACTCCCACTTGTGTTTTTTCTACTAGCTGTCAGGTACTTTAAAGGCACAGTTTATTCCTCATACATACCCACCCTTCCATAAAGGCAGAGTCAGTCTTTTCAAAAATAGTGCCTAGTTACTAATAAACACCAGGTGTTTCATAGAATAAACTGTCTTATTATTGTCTAAAAAGGTATGTTAAAAAGGCAAAAAGAAGAAAAAGGAGGGATGGGTCCTTTTTAATAATGTTTATCAGATAGACTTTATTACATTTCTTACCTTATTGTTGCACTTTTTCTGGATCACGTTACATTTCAGTACTAATAAACAGAGAGAGGCTAAGATCAACAGTGTCCATCCCCCATTTGGCATGGCCGTCCAGCATCCTATCAACAGTTGGAGGGAGGAACACTCGTGGTTCAACCCTTCAATCCTCCCACCAGAAATGATTTCTGTTGCACTCCACCTGCCTCCTTTCACCGTGACTTATATAAATATACCAGGACTTGCTTTGAAAAATGTATATTGTATACAGCAGCGCTCATCTGTACTTAAATAGAGGAATTGAAATTTTCTACTGGAATGAAGGCCTTTGGAGTCTTTTTTTTTTTTGTTGTTATTGTTATTTTTTTTTTTATCATTAACACAGACTAAAATTTTGACTAATGCACTAATTGTTTTGATTGACCACATGGTCTGGAGCTGCTTTAACTGTGAGATGAACAGCAGATAACGTTTTCAAGAAACCAGGTGACGTTGTTTGAGAATGGTTCATTTTACTTTTGCTCTTTCTCCTCTGATTATTTTTGCCACAGATTTTCAAGCTGGACCCATCCATTTCTTGATGGAGATGGGTATTACTTTAAAGGTTTAGTTTTATTCCAGAGTTTAGAGATGTAGATGGACTAAAGAGGATCACCATGCGAGTTGTTAGATCTTTGTGTTTTAGTTAGCAGTTGATTCTGAGATCATAGATGTCTAGCTGAGGTTTACCATTACAAGAAGTTTGCTAAGGGTAGACATTATGAAGGAGATGTACCATTTGGTATGCTGCTTGTAGCTGTGTATATAGTGAAGTCTGTTGAGGAGATGTAGCCACTGTAGTAGGCCTAAGGTGCTACAGTGATGGGTCTTAGATGGTATGTTTGTAGCTAATCTTGCAAACTTGTAACAGTATTCTAATTTTTGTAGCTCAGTGGATTGGAGTTTGTTATTATATGGAATGCATATAGGACACTGAGAAGTAAGTCAGAATTAGCTGTTGTAATGTAGTCAGTGTTAGTCAGGAACATTTAGCTCGGTTTATGAGACCAAGTTTCTTTGTGCTTTTTGAGTGGCATACTTGATGTGGAGATCAAATTTAGAATTGTCATCTGTGATAACTCCAAGGAGTTTTATGGGAGGGAGGGGGGGGGGGTTAGTAGTAGCTGTGCATATTCTTGAGTGCTTTTTGCAGTTTGAATAGGAATGTCGTTGAGCAAATGACAGAGGAATCACCAGTGTATTGAATGAGGGTAACTTGCTTACCAGTGTATGTAGGTCAATTATAAAGATGTTAAATAAATGTGGTCCCTAGATGGAACCCTGGAGGAAGTCTATTTATACTGGAGTGAAAAAATGAGAAGGAGTCCTGCCAATTTATGCATTAGAACCTATTGTAAAGGTAATTGCAGAACCAGCCACATTTTCAACAATTTGATCCTTGCTGTCAAGGCGACCTTAGTTTTGTGGGTTACCCATGTGGCGGGTTGACCTCAACTCACTGTTTGCTTCCGGGGGCTGATGCATTGAAGTATGTTGAGAAACTGGTTATTGAAATGTAGTACAGCATACTGGAGTCCGATTGCTTTGTGAAGTACGGGCTTGAAATATCACTATAAAAATTGGATTGCTTTTGTATTAAGCTGTAGAAGTGAGTTTTGATGGCTTTAGTGATGCTTTCTACATCATATGTAGGTTGGTAGCAACTTGATGTACTGGGTAGGATGCCAGTATGCAGTGTTTGGCTGGTGTAATCTGTTATGATCAAGTTTAGGGTGGAAGTCTTGTTGGTATATTTATTCAGTATGGTTGGTACAGTGATTAGTTGACTGAATCCAAATTGGCCTATGGAGTGATTTTGATTTATAAAGTGTTGATATCTCCTTGTATTAGAAGTTACGTTAAGATATTTGTGCTGAACTGGGAAACTAAGTGCTCCAGGGTTGTTGTTGTTGTTTGTTTTCATGGAGGCAATGAGGAGTTCAGCACTTCCAAAAGTAGGTATAGGTGTGAGGTAATCTAAGGAGGATGAGTATATAATGACATCTCTTCGTGACCATTTTGTTTTATAATCAAATCTCAGTATGTTGTAGCTTTGTGGGAGTATTTCCCCATCTGTAATATGTGGTTTGAGTCATGTTCCTTTGACAATAAGGGTGTCTGTTTTATGTGAAGATATTCAGAAATGGGTCTCTGCAACCTTGTTGCATAGGTCCTTGTATTTAGATTATAGATTGTCAAAGAACAGTAGTTCTTGTATTTTTAATGCATTGTGTAATGTTGTGACAGAAGAGTTTTATTTGCTAACTGTTATGATGGATGTCTCTACAGTTCTGAAGTTCTGTACTATTACTTTTTATGTGTTTCTGTTTTATTAAGTCGAAGGGTTGACTTTGGCGTCCTGCAGAGTTCCTTTAGCATAGTTTAGTTTCATGAAATTGGCAGTAGTGATGTGTAGCAGGTGTGGTTCTGTGATGATGTTTGTCCAGGGTACAGGTGAAGGCATGTGAGTTTTTCTGAGGAGTAAATTTTAGTGTGTTTAGATGTATGTGGGAGGATGAAACAAAGCAAAGAAGAAGAAGAAGGTTGAAAGCAAATATCATGCATTTGATCAGCAAGCTGCAGTGTGGGCAATTTGCATAATAGCATGAGCTATGTCAGAATGAAATTATATAGGTCTATGAATGCTGCCATTGAGGTATTTGGGCACACATACATGCTCACATGTGCAAGCACAAGCACACGTGCACACAGTGTATGTCTTTTCCTTTTGCCATTTATCTATGTTATAAGTTTAACCTTCTAAGCTGCAGACTTAGGTTTTTCTAACATTGGTATTTATTAAAGTGAAATTCTAACACTGTTGGTTTGTATGGCTGAATAATCAAATCACACCTTAACAGTATTTTTATGAACAATTTCAGGAGCTTGATTAATTGCAGCAACGATGAAAGGTGTGTATTTATATGAACCATTTCAGCAGCTTAATTGCAGCAACATTGGAGGGTATTGTGTGTGTGTCTGTGTGTGTGTGTGTGTGTGTGTGTGTGTGTGTGTGTGTGTGTGTGTATGTGTGTGTGTGTAAAATTCCCCAGTTAAGGGGTAATGACTAGTTAAGTTACATGGTCAGAGTCTCAAAGCTTGTACCTTATATACAGGTGACAAAAGCCTTAAACCCCACACCAACTGCCAAATCTCAAAAGTATGTTCTGTTAACTTTTAAGTGATTTAGAGTAGTTAACAGGAGCATCTTCATATGAGCCATATTATTTGGATGTGATCCTTAGTTTCCTCAATGTTGATAGAGTGTTTATTATTTAACTGTGAATAAATTGGGCAGTGCAAGGTATGATATTAATGTTAATATTTTAACCATGAATTTATTTTGATTAGCTTGTTTTATTCAGACATAATGTGAAACGTAGTGTGTTTGAGCTACAACAGTCTGTCTAGCACTTAGTGCAGATGAGTGAGGGTATGGCCAGTTAATAGCTGCTTCATATAGTGCATGGTTTGATTCCCACAACCTTCATTTGTCTTATATGTGACTATGCTTTCACCAGACAGTACTCCTGGGCTACTCCAGAAAAGGGATATGTGTGTAGTGAGCTGTCCAAGCTGTTAGCAAATGTATTATACATATGATTTTTTAAAATTCCTGGACTTTCTATATAGATGCTAATTAGTACTTCATTGTATATATATATATATATATATATATATGAATCCCAGCATGTTTCTTGAAGTTTAATAGGTTGCCAGATGCATTTTCACTAAATGTGAGTTCAAGAATGGAGTAGGTCACAGTTTCTCATGCTAAGTCTGTTTTCAATGTGAGTATTTTGTTAAGAAAATGGCTGTCAGTGTTTTTTTTTCTGTAAAATTTTAAATAAGAGTTTTAACAAAATCCAAATCTCTGTAATAATTGTAAAAGTAAACTAGAAAATAATATGTCCAGTAACAGGTTTGAACTATGTTTATGATAATTGGGAGAGTGATAGCATTAAGTAATGAGATATTATTATGGTTGGCAATGGCCTGATTCATTATCATGCATAGGGCTTCATTTGTTCACAATTCAACTGTGTTGACTCTGAAGGTGTTTGCTGCAACAAAACAGCATTATTAGCCATTCAGGTAGGTCAGATCTGTACTGAGTGATGCCAGCAGGATAGCTATTCTTTTTCTTTCCAGCAAAAAAACATCTTTATTGAATGATCACTTATGATAACAGATCTGGGAACACAGGTTGACAGTAACCTCTCCTTTGACCACCACATTGCCACTGTGGTCAGAAAGCCCTTCGGCACATCTCATTACCAAGGGGTTTGCATCCAGGAAGAAAGAGGTCATCATTTCTCTCTAATCTTCCCTCATTAGACCAATCATAGAATATAATGCACCATTTGGCATGTACCTCACTAGACACCTGAAACAGCTGGAGTGGCCACAAAAGTACCTCACAAAGAGGATAATAGGTCTTAAATACATGTCCTACATGGACAGACTCAAAAAACTAAAGCTATTCTCTGTTTTATAACATCCACTAAGAAGTGATCTCTGCTTGACTTACAAAGCTATGTCTGACCCAGCTCTGTTTGAAACGCTACATGTAAAGAAATCCCAATCCCTCCGCACCGCATGCTCCAGAGATTTCAACCTCATTACCACAATCAGTAGAACATGCTGGAGGGACAGGTTCATAACCCAGAGATTGCCCATGCTATGGAATAGACTACCCATACATGTCAAGCAGAGCACCTCACTGGCTCTCTTCAAGAGAAATCTTGATTATTGGATGGGAAATAGAAAGTTCACCCCAGGGATCACTCCAGTGTCTCTGCTTGATAGAAGCACTGGGAACTAACTTCGGGTGACACAATGCCAGGCCAATTCTATGGGCTAGGCTTGTAAAGGCTCCAGGACCATTAGGCTCGTACACACCTATGAACCTTCTTCCTCCAAAACATTATTCTGTGTGTATTGTTTCCACCATTTCCATTTTTTTTGTATATAGTTTGTTGTTCCTACTCTTTTCTAAAGATCCACCTTCCAGTTGTTTTATCGCTGTTACTATATTCACTACTTCTAATATGCTTGGTTTAAACTTTGATTTCCATTTTCTAGTAATTGTTTTTTTTTGTCAGCTACCAGAATTAAGCTCAACAAGGCCTTACTATGTCTAGGAAATTCAGATTCTGTATCACAGCTCAAAAAATCATGTCCTTAGTTACACCAATTTGCTCATTCAGTATTTCTGACAGAAAAGTCTACAGAGAATTTTTAAATTCTGTCTACTCATTACACTCCCAAAAATATGTTTTCAATTATTCCTTTCTTCCCCATCACACCTGCAACATTTGCAATCTATCTGAGGAAAAATTATTTGGAGTTTACTTATAAAAGTACCTATGAAAATACTTCCAAGCAAAACTCCTAAATCTAATAAAGTTTCTTGCATATTTGGGAGGCATACACATATCCTCCAATTGTTTCTTTGTGAATTGCATATCCAATCTCTCTTTCCAATCCTTTCTAAACTCCTCTGATTGATTCCTACGATTATCATGCAGTATTTTTTCTGCCCTACTAATTAACCCTTTCTAACAGCAGTTTATGTTCTACATTAAACGGAACACTCTAGCAGTACTGGTCTTTCACTAAGGATCTCTCACTCCCAATACCTTGGTTCCTTTCCCAATTTTCCCCAGTAAGTTCCATCCCCCCTCTTGCCTATATCCTGCACCCCTAACTGCAGTCATCCCTATCAGCAGAATCTCCTTTCTCTTTTCCCATGTTATGTTAGTTCTTAGAATATTTTCTGCTAATTTATTAATATACTATTTTATATGGCTATTGTTATTTTTCTTAAGGATCTGCATCCAAAATCCCAGTCTCTCATTATTTCTTGAGCTTCATCATCCTTTCTTTACACTTTGAATTATAGCTGTCTGCTTGCGTTATATATATCAACCTTAACTGTGTAGCTCTGAAATACCCCTTCAACTCAGCCAATTCCAAACCACCTTGTTCTGTTGGAAGGATAAACTTATTCCACTTGACTCTTGCCCTCTTCCCATCCTAGGTAAGATCATTCACCTCTTTACTAATTGCTATCCACAGCTTCTCCTCTGGGTGATAAAAATACTCCTGACCTGTGTATAAAGCTAAAGGGACTAAAGCATTTCCCTGCTTGTGTTTTGCTATCTATATTCATAAAAAAAGCTTCTAGTTTCTCAATTTTTGTAATATGTTTTGTTTAGTCTCTTCCCACATATCCTTAGCTGTCATAACAGAATCCTTTTTAACCCATACTCCTAATTTTATCCTGTCCCCATAGATATGGGTATTGCTGAACCAATTCATGTGTGGGTACATAGTTTACAGCTATTGTCTTGGTTTTACCTTCATTAATTCTGTATCCCAAAAGACTTGAAACTATCTCAGAATGTTCTGCAACACTGAGATGTCCTTTTCTGGTTTTATCAGGAACAAAATATCATCTGCAAATAAAGCCAACTCTTCTTGATCACCATACCAATTACATCCTTGAATTTCTGAGTCCCTTATTTTCTTTGCCAGCGGTTCTAAATACAATGCAAAAAACAAAGGGGAAATGGAACATTCCTACCTGGTTCTTCTGTTCAAACAAAACTTATCAAAGAGGAACCTCCCACATTTTAATCTCCTGTTGTAAGTGTTAATCACTGAACCTCATTTACTTCTAACTTTGACATATTAATTATTCAATAACATTTTGATTTGTACTTTTTTTTGATTTCTACATTTCTCTACTTCTTGCAGAGTTTCATAAAAGTTCTGAAATATTTATAAAACCTCTATAGGATCTTTGGTTATTTTCTTTGTTACAGGCTCCCTATGCTAGGCAACGATCCTTTTTATTTTCTGTTGTCTGAGCCATTGTACTAAAAGCTTTTGTGCTCTGGAGATATTATCAAAATGCCATTTCTTAACAGCAAGCTTTCTAAACTCATATTATCATGGTAATGCCTTGTTTTCTCTTTTTTTACTCTGCAATTGTGCCTCTTCTCATACTGTGAGATTCCCCTTATTCTGCAACAAGTCAGTCCCTCTAAACAATGCTTGTTACTTTTTAACCATATCTCTTTTTCTTTTATTTCTACCCTATTTTTAAACTCTATTTTCATTTTTCCCACTCCCTAGCTATATTTTCTGAAGAAGTTTCTACCTTCCATAATAACTCCCAAATAATTTCCACTACCCAGTCCTTACAATCCTCTCTGTTTAACAGCTAGATGGAGAAGCAAAAGTGTCTCACCTTTATTTAATTACCCTGCATTTTGTTTTAGTTATTATTGGTGCATGATCTGAAATGCTTATAGGTTCATAGGTTCATTAAAGGTTACTAGGCTAATGATCCCATAGCCCTTACAAGCCTAGCCATATTTATCCTGAGTTAGATGTGTATCAAACTTTCAAATAAATGCACATGTTCCTATGAAATATAATTTCTGTCTAGCTTAGCCCAGTTTTTGTATCGTGGGGAGTAATACATACATTTTTTCTGAGGTCTTACTACTGAATTTGCATCTTCCATACCAAATATATTTATACATTTCTTTAAAAATCTTCCCTGTTTTGTTAAGTTTTTTCTACCGGGTCCCTCAATTACATCCTCACTGTTTCAAATCAAATTTTAGTCCCCACCTATAAGTAATATTGCCTGCTAGAGCTGAATATTTCTCCCAGAATTTTCTTAAGCGCTGTTATAGGAGTTTTAAGTGGAATATAAATATGTGCCAGCATAATCCTCCTCCCTTGCCAGTAGCCCCTTACCACTACAAATCTACCATTATTATATTTCTCCCTCTTCTATCACTATTGGAGCAATTAATATTAGTATTCCCCTTTTCCTTTGCCCCAGATATTCTGCTGAATAACCATCCTGAAATCTTTTCTTTATCAAATTCACATGCTCACTTCTTTCCAAATGTGTCTTCTATAGCATAACTATTTGTACTCTGCATTTCTTAATATAATTTACTACTATTTCTTATTATCTGACATCCATTCCATGTTGTGTAACTGATCTAGTTCATCAGTACATCTTTTTTTTAATGTAACGTATGCAATTTCTTCTTCAAGGGCAGTAGGTACTGCATCTGCTGGTAGAGCACTGTTTGCCAGCACCAACGTCTGCATTAGCAATAGTTCTCTTTAATGTGAAATTATTCAGATATTGACTTAGCATACATTGTTAGGTGATTAATACTTCTTATCTTCTGATAAATACTTTTCTATTTAGTCTGTGGTACACATGGCTGAATCTTATGGTATAACATTAGCAATATTTATACAGGTCCAAGTGGCTATAACTGCTGGTGGGGGAGGGGAGCCTGTCTGCGTATGAAAGTACCTTATGCTATTATATGGTCACTTTTAAACAGTCATTAAATCTGGCTTTGCAGGACTATTATGCATGTATTTGTGAATAATATCTTTCATCCTCTTAGTGCAAGAAATCCGGACAGAGCCAAAATGTTGGGGGGAATAAAGGTCCAAAAATAGGGACAGCTTTTGAATATGTCTTACAGACTTGGAAAGTTCTGATGAAGTCCATTAGCATGGGATAAAATTACTTAACTAGTTCTGTTTTTATTTATTAAAGTAAATTCAGTGATTTTATCGACATTGTATTATCCTTTCTAGGTGAAGGTACAGTCTTCCATTTATTCGATACTACATGAACCATTTTCCTTGGAGAGTTAAAAAGTTGCTAGAATAGCAGGTTTTGCATCTGCATGCATTTTCTGAATGATATGAAGCCTGAAACTTAAATGTTTGTTATTATTTAGTGACTTCAATCCTCCGTGATTTGCCATAAAACCACAACTTTTATGAGGAACAGATGAAAAGTATGAGGCAAAAACCTGGCATTCTATGAAAATATGGACATTTGAGAGGTGTGGTATGAATTAAGTTGGAATATTTCGGCTACTGTGTGTTTGTGTGAAACAAATTTGAAAATTGTAACTTTGGTTATTATTATTATTTTTTTTTTTTACATTGACATCTGAGAAGGATGCAGTCAACAACGTAGCTATAATTGCTGGATTTGAGGGATGTCTTTGGGTAAAAATATCTGACCCTGCTGAGCTGATAAGGTTAAAAAGTCATTGGTCTGTCTTTACAAGACTAGTGTGCATCTGTGTAAACCAAATTAGGATGCTTTATTGTGACCATTTTTATCACAATCAGACGTGATGTGAACACAGCCAATGAAGTGGCCATAATTGTTGAGTATTGATACTGATAGTTGTAAGATTAGCAATTTGAATGGCCTTTTGTGGTTGAAATATTCTGAAATTGTTGCGTTGTCATTATCAGTTCATACATTTTGTTTCACTACTTACTAGAAATAATGTTCAAAACCTGAAATTTAAGATGCACTCCAAGTGTTGCTATATTATATCATTACATTTCATCACTGATCATCATCATCATCATCATCATCAACTCTCTTTTTCCATTTTTCTATATAGAATCAGGGTGTCATGTTAACGGGGTGCCATCTCTCTCAATTCAATGCTACACTCCATCCTTCTTCAACACTCATGAATGACTGTCACAGATCTTCTCTTACAGTCCATCCACCTCTTTGCTGGATGCCCTCGTTTCCTCTTACCTTCTTCCTGTCTTTCCCAAATCTAATTCACCAGATTGTCTTCTGATTTTCTGCACATGTGCCTGAACCACCATAATATGTTTTCTTTGATTTTTTCTGCAATTGGAGCTACTTTGGTTTCTGCTCTTATGTCCTTATTTCTTTGTCTGTCCCACAGTGTGCATCCTACCACCCTTCTCAGGAACTTCATTTCCATCACCTCTAGCTTTCTCATCTACTCTGCTTTTATTACCCAGATGTCTGTATAATACAGTAGTACTGATCACACCACTGTTTTGTACACCTTACATTTCGGTGTCTTTGGCATTCTTCTGTCTTATACTACACCTGATACTTTATGCCAGTTGGCTGCAGCCCCTTCTGATTCTAGCTTTGACCTCTTCATTCAGACTTCCCTTCTCCTCAACCACACCTCCCAGATACTTGAAGCTGTTATCCTGTTCCACTGTCTTCCTTTCTACCTCAGTTCTCAGCCTCTTCTGATTTCCCCACTTTACTGCCATTATCACGGTCTTATCTGTACTTAGTTTCATCCCATGCACCTTCAGTTTTGCATTCCACTCCCCTATCGTTTGCTGAAGTTCTTGCTCAGAGTCTGCATACAGCAACTTTGTTGATCTGTCTCATCTGACCTGTTTGCTAATGTAGTCCATCACCAGTATGAACACCACTGGGTTCAGAGCTGAATTCTGATGTACACCTACTCCCATTAGGAACTTCTCTGTGAGACCGAACTCTGTTCTTACTTGAGTCATTCGGTCCCTGCACATAACCTGAACTAATTCTACCAATGTTTCTGGAACTTCAAACCAGCACAGTACTGCCCAAATTAGCTTTCATGGGACCTTGTCATATGCTTTAGGAATGCCCATTTGGACGGTTTCCTCATCTCTAGCTTCTTCTCAACTATCTGTCTCACTGCAGACATCGGGTCAGTTGTGCTGCATCCTGATCTGAATTCAAACTGCTTATCTCCCATATTACTTTTTACTACTCTGCATACCCGTTTATCAATCACCCTCTCCAGAACTTTCATGCAATGTGCTGTATTACAGAAGAAATATAATTTAAATCAATCAAGGTGAATCAAAGAGCACATACGCATGGTCCTAAAAATGTTTGCAGGGTTCCCATGTTTTGAAAACAGCCCTGGACCCAAGCCACATTTAATCTGCTACCGGACAGATGGATTTTCAATAAATGTGATCTTCAAGGGAAGATAACTGCTGCTCATACTAAATCTGTTCCAAGTGAGACTGCTTTGCTTTGATTACCAAATGACCATCAGTATTTGTGTTATGAGATATGAAATAAAAGTTTTAAATTAAAACCAAATCTCTGTATAACATTGGAAAAGTAAAAAAAAAAAAAAAACAATATGCATGCTGACAGGTTTGAAAAGTGTTTATAGTAACTGGGGAGAGACAGCTTATAATGGGGTGGGGGGGTCATCCATTGCCTTGTCTAGGGCCGGCCCCATTTGACCATGATCCAGCTATGAATGGGCATTAATACAGCAGATGTCTGTAATAGGATAACAAAATGGGTGCATCACAGGATCACCAATATGTTACTGCATGTCTAGACTAAGGCACAGAAAACTGTCAGAGATGAAACATCAAAACTTACATCATACCCAAACGCAAAAATTCTGGGGTCAGCATTACAAGTGTTTTTTTTTTCTTTTTAGTTTTTAGTTTTCTACTTTGGCTGAGTAATTGGTTTAGATTTTGAATTCCTAATAACCCTCCTCCATTCTGGTGGCTTGGGTGTGGAAAATGGGTGAGTGATGATTGCCCAATTGTCTGTAGGAGATGCTACAAGTGAGAAATTGACTTGCATTGACTGCACCTGTGTATAGTTTATTCAAACACAGCTGCATTTATCTCATCCAGAGTCACTAGGGCTGCAACAGCAACAACCTGCACCTCATGGTATGTATATGCCCATAGGTTTTGTGTGCAATTGCAGTGTTGCATTCTGTGTGCCCCATGGTAGTGGGAGTTACAAACATGGTCCAGTATTGTTACAGGTATGTTACCTGAATGTTTTCACAAATTCCACTGTGAGATGATCCAGCACAACAGGTCAGCACATGCCTGATGTCTTCAGGTAATCTAAGGCTGAAGATGATGGTGTCATGCATATGGTGCAGTTTGATGACACAGTGGCATTGTTAGCAGTGTTAACAGTGGAGGACACACTGAAATTACCCACAGCTGAGGTGACTGTGGTGGGTCAGGATGAACATCCAGCATCCTTTGATTTCAGAGAAGGTCATTCCATCCATGTCAGTCCCACCCCTGCTACACAGGTGTCACCATTCCATGGTGCATCAGAGGACCCCACTGCATGTGAGGTGTTTATACACACCCCACTGCATGTGAGGTGTGTATACCCAGCATAGAGAATATGTATGTAGGTGACCATCATCACTAGGATTCTAGAGTGTTTCCTGATCTGGGAGTTACCCTTGATATTAATCAATACATATGCAAGTCAGTGATCCAGGCACTGATGACCCTTAATCACACCACGTGAGAGAAGGTTAGACTACGTGCAATGATCTGCAGCCACTGCTGGGACTGTGAGGAATTGGTAAATGCATAAAGAGTGACAGAGCACTCAGGCTGGATAAGTATCTTGCTCAAGGTCACAAAGTAGCAAATGAAGCCTGACAGACCATGTCATACAGGAAACAGATCATTAACTGCTTATAACCTTAATCCTATGTGATGCCAGACTGAAAATTCCTCGTACCATCTAGCACCAAAGGTGAAGTTGCTACCTTTAGAGCCACAGACACTGACGCATCCATATAGATGAATTAAACTGGCTTCCATGATTGTACTGGGGGACAGATGCACATTGAATGATCACACACACTAGGCTTACATAGATAATGCACACTAATCTGAAGATGGACACCTGCTCACACTGTCTATGGCTGCCTCCACACCTATCTGTTGACACTTCTAGGGACATGTCCAGCTTTCTTCCAGTTTTACTGTGGGCATACCCCACTGGACAAAGCAATCAGTGTCCTGTAATTCTATGCTATTATCTTTCTATGTAGCCTTACTATGCATAACACCAACATGTGCTAATTGTTGGAGTCATGGATATCAACATTTTGCCTGAATGTCACAATACAGCCACTGAGGAGTTCTGGTACATGCTCATGACATTGTAAACAAACCCTTGATTGGATGTCTTCAGTCCTGACACTGTGGGGTCATATGATACACCTTGTCAGTGTCACACCAATGGAAGCTCCTTCCCATCACTGCAGGAAGTGATTTCTGCCCAACTTCCTAGCCACGTATTTGGCTAACACATGCAACACATGCCACCCACAAACCCTTCTTTGCTAATAATGCTGTCTCCTGTCACTATGTCCCACCATACCTATATAAATTATACTGATTGTGCCCTGAACACCCCTCTGTCTTGTGTGGGTATGGTAAAATGTGATGCACAGAGTGACCAGTCAATGTACTGCAATGCATAGCCTGAGTGTGGTAATGTATGAAACAGTTTTGTTCGATGTTTTCCATGTCTGGGTTAATAATTGTGAACAAGATACCACTTTTTTGCAAGTGTCACAATGCATTGTATTTGCTGCTATCTCATAAATCCCATTACAGCCAGTTGCTGTGATGACTTCTTACCCCCCTCTTCCTCTGCTGCTTCCTCAGGCATGTCAGACTTTGCTACGATGTTCTCATACTATAACAAGTTTCATAGAACCATGTTATGAAGTATTGTTGCAGGCCACAAATATTTTGCTGCAGGTCTCTAGAATCATGCACTGCATTGTGTTACCAAATATGCTAAGGTGGTGGAAACAGCCTTCAGAACTTAGAATGCATGTCTACATCAGTGCAATATTATATCCTATCTGTGCCATGATCGGGATGGGTGAGTATTGCGTCATCAGTCATAGTTCAATGGCTTATCCAGCATCACCTGCAAAACACAACAGTAGACACTGTTGTGAATTGTCTGTTAGCAATCATCATGGGAATGGACTATCATGGACTGTGTGGTTAGCAATATGTGCACCTACCAATTACAGGATTCTGTAGAAATTCCCTGTGTATGAAATTCTGTTATAGGTTGGACACATGCTATGGATACGGGGGTCATGGGAACTTCCTGGATGGCATACAGACACATTTTAATAATATCATGTGTACTGCACACCACCTGGCAGTTGATGGCCTGAAGCCCTTTTGAATGAAAGTACAATGTAGATGCATTCAGTGGCATCCAGGACCAAAGGAAAGATGGCCTCACAGTGTTGGCTTCCTCCACTGCTGTCCATGAAAATCAAATAAATCCCCCCACATGCAAAAGAATCACATCAAGGAGCTGGCATAGGATTTGTGAAGCCATCTCTGACCAAACTCCTAGTATATCTTCTGTTAGATGCAAAAAGATCCAACAGCAAAAATGGTTAATGCTACACAAACCTTTCTGTCCACTGGGACAGAAAATCCACACATCACACTTGATTCCATGCAAAGATGGGACAAGCCTACTAATTCCTGTATGGCATGTCTATCCATAAAGCAGTAGTCAAATATGTCCCAGTTGTGGAGGTGATAGCACATTAGCTGCTGATGGAGTCTTCTGCAATGCAAAGGTGGCAACATAAACTATCACAGCCATTGCCTCCCAGGCTGACCATTAACTCATGCTGACCAGCTAAATCAGAGGTTACTCCTGGCATCTCTGCATAAGTAATACACCTGTACAAAGAAATTGATGTTGTTCAAAATGGCTGCTCACTGCAGCTTATCTTGCTAATTTTATACCTTTCTGAATTGCACTACTATGTTTGATTTTGTTATTTACATGTATGATAGCTCTGGTTGCCATACTGACACTCATCTGGAAATTGTTATGCAGCTGTTTGCATGTGATGCTGTTCTATTTTTCAGCCCGTGAGCTCATACTACATCTGCCTCTGAATAGCCTCCTTCTTGCATGTCACCATTCACCATGCCATTTTTGCTTAATGCACTGAGTTATTTGTTTCTGAATGCTTAATGGGCTTGCTTTATTTTTAGTTTGTTTATTTTTTTTAACGAGCCTGACTCAAGGCTTTTACAGACTAACATTATTAGTATTGTTTATGAACCAAGGTCAGCTCTAGAGCTAACGGGAATGAACAGATACAATTCTGCTTTTAGGAAGACTGGATTGCTCACTCCAATATAAGGATTACAGATAAGAAGGCCATTAATTAAACAGACATTAAACAATTACATACCAGCTTTCATCAGTAAGACAACTTTAAATACGTATTTGTACAAACATTGCACAATACTATAAGATATTACTACCTACCATGACCTTCTTTTAGTCCTTTGATGCACTATAGTTTTAATGACAATATTTCCTTCTTATTTACCCTGAAGTGTTTTCACAAGTGGTATAGCTTTGTGTACAGCAACGGGAGAAAGTTGATAATTTAGCAACTCAACCTGGAAACACCATTCTTTTGATGGAGTTTCAATAACAGATGCTTCTGTTCATTTCACATCAGTCTACCATTTATATGTTTTGATTTTTTTAATATGGATTTTTCTTATTTTCACTAGCAAATTTTTCTTTAGTTGTCAAAGACAGTATAACTACATGAAAATTAGTGTAAATTTAAAGGAAATGAAAGCTAAGCATGCCATTTGAAAAGCATACATCTAAAATTACCTTTTTTATCCATTTTAGAGAGAACCTGAAAGAGGCGGCATCTCACATTTGATGTGGAAAATAAAAATGAGCGTGGTGTTTTTTGTGCTTGCATCTCATGTCTTACCTTCAAACATATTAGGTGTGGTGGGGGGGACCAGGCTGATCTATTTGACAACCTTTTCAGTGAATGGCAATAGAACAAAGTAAACTTTAATTAAAACTGCTTTCAGTGAACATCAGAGGAAAGCACCTTTTCAGGGTGAGCAAACTCCTGAACCCCATGTGAGGGACACTCTCCATACCCTCAGACTTATGTATAAATATATATATATATATATATATATATATATACTTACATCTACCTTGATTTATTGACAATTGCTGAAACAGATTTCAGTTGGGTGATGATTCCTAGGTAGAGAACTGATATTATATAAACCACAGCAGTTATAAAAGAACAGATGGTAGCATCATTTATCACCGTTTTTATAATAAACCAGTTTTTAGTGTTTAATATGTTCATATTTGTGATTGTTGTATCACTAATAGGGTCATAGGTTTATAGATGTTTACCAGGGTAATGACCACAAGGGTCTCTTTAAGCTTAGCCATGCATCCTAAATCTCTGATGAGTTCTGGTACCCTTGATAAGTATAAGCAGGGGCTTGGCAAATGTAACATTTTGCAAGCAGGAGCCTGGGAGATGAACCATTTACAGGTTGTCTGTGTCCATTAGAGACATGGGTGCCAGACCAGGGATGAATTTCCGGTTTCCCATCCAATTGTCCAAGTTGTACAGTTGCACTTGAATTGGGTTAGGGAAGAACTCTTCTTCACATGGATGGGGAGCCTGTTCCATAGACAGGGTAGTCTCTGGGATACATACCTATCTCTCCATTGATATTGTTGCTGTCTGCATTATGGATAGTATACTTGTGATACAAGAACTGGTATTATATTTATCATTGGTAACAGTGGGTACATGGGTGGCATATCTAATTAAAGTATCACTGATGCTGTGCATGCTAATAGTAACATTGGTGGTATTGGCATTAATGGTGTCAGGTGTGTTATGTGTACCATTTATAGAACTGGTTATATAGGTGATAATAGTTGCACTGAAGATATGGCCGCTACTGTGGTGCCACTTGTAACATTAGGAGTATCTGTAGTATTGCTACTCCCTGATTTCATTTGTGTTGCTGGCTTCACTGGAAGTATGTATACAACTGGTAGCAATGTTGACAAGGGCAGTACTGATGTTAGTGGTAACACTGTTTGTGAATTACTGACATTACTGGTGGCACTACTAATACTGGTGGACTCTGTAGTACTTGTAGCTTCATTAGCAGTAGTAACATGGGTGGTACAGGCAACACAGGCTGTAAATAAAGTTTGGGTAGCAGTGGTGGCTATAATACAACTTGTGTTATGTGTATCACTAATAGTAATGATGATGATGATAGTAATATTACCAGTGGTATATATATATATATATATATATATATATATATATATATATATATATATATATATATATATATGTAGTATTGTTAGTATTGTTACTACTGTGTTACCGATTATAAGTGGCAGAGCTCTACTTCTGGTGAAATTGATAGTGCTATTTACACTTATGGCCAAAGTTGGACTGCTGCTCTTGAAGCATTGATGATGATGCTGGTACTATGTGGGTTTCCTTTGACACAAAGCTTCACTGCCATTCCATTCCAAAATTCACAAATGCTGCTTTCTGGAACAGATTCAACTACCTGATAGAACTCCACAGATTGTAGTGCAGGCACTTTGCACTGAAGTCATGCCTGAAATGCGTGTTACTTCTGTACATGCATTCTAAGATAGATAGGCCCAGCACATCCTTTTCCGAAACTCACAGTCCTCACTAAGACCCAGATGTTACCTTCTTGACTGCTGGGGGCTCTTTATTACTACATTGGCTGCCACTTATACTATGACAGACGTTTGATAACCATGGAAATTAGCAGAATATGCTTACTAGATTTTCTTGTCAATATGCTCAATAATATGAAACAGAGATACCAGCCAGTGATGGTTACATTTTACATAGCAAACACTTCATTATTTTCTTCTTTTGTTACTTTTATGGTATATGATGTACTGCTGTAAATTAAAATAAAAGTTATACAAAAGTTTCCTAGTAGTAACTATCTTAATCCTTCTCATTGTGGCCAACAAACATAACAGACCTGTGCTTCATCAATTTAATAGGTCATTAAATGCTTTCTGTCATAGGGCCAGATTCCAAAAGAAAGCTGTGCACAGAGCAATGCACTAAAAGAAGACATATAGGTCTCCCAGACAGCCAGTATTTACATACTAAAACAATTTCTGGCAGTAATGTGCCAGAAAGTGGATGAATTCATCCACTTCCCAACAATATCCATAGAGCACAGGCCTGCCATAGAACAGTTCCATGCCATCTCCAATTTTCCCTGTCACTTCTGTGCAATAGTCTGTACCCCAACATCAGATGATGCTGAATGGTACATCAATGGGAAGCAGTGGCCATCACTCAATTGTCAGGTAGTGTGCTCTGTATAAGGCTTCATTACCAGTATTAAGACCATGTACCATGTTAGAGTACATGGTGCTCCAATACAGAGGGAAAGCGAGTTGAGGGCTGCTTTCCAACAGGGTAAAATTCCAGAGAGGTTTCTACCAGGTAAGTGCAGGACCACAGCTATAATGTAAACTGAACCGAGAGCTGTCAACAGTAAGCAAGATAACTATATGTGTGTTTTCTTCTACAAACAGGTGACTCTGGTTATCCACTGCAACTCTGGATCATGATGCCTTTCAGACTCAAAGCCCCATCTACACCTGCTGAGGATGCGTACAACAGAGTACGAACTATGACATGCAACACCACTGAGCAGGTGCATGCACCATGACATGTAACACTATTGAGCAGGTGCATGCAACATGACTTGTAATACCATCAAGCAGGTGCATACACCATGACATGTACCACCATTGAGCAGGTGCATGACCACTGAGTAGGTGCGTGCACCATGACATGTAACACCATTGAACAGCTGCATGCAGCATGATGTGTAACACCATTGAACAGCTGCATGCACCATGATGTGTAACACCATTGAACAGGTACACGCACCATGATGTGTAACACCATTGAACAGGTGCATGCACCATGATGTGTAACACCACTGAGCAGGTGCATGCACTATGATGTGTAACACCATTGAACAGGTGTTTGGCTGCTGAAAAAATAATTTGGATGTCTGGACACATTTGGGGATACACTGAAATACACACTGGAAAAGGCTTCACAGATGGTTAGCTGAAAAACATGTTAACAAGTAAACATGGTGGCTTGCCAGACCTAGGTGTGGCTGACCTACTCCAAGAACCCCAGATGTCTGATGTGGACATATCAGAGCTGTCACACGATGATCAGGAGGATACAAGTTTGACAACAACCAGTAGTAGGTGATGATGGCAGCAGACATATATCTGATAGCTTAGGTTGACATGGCAGCATCAGGCTCAGAATTTTGTTTCATGAAAACCACACATACAAACATACACAGATAAACCAGTGATGTCCACACAGTGTTGCTCCATTATGGCAGCACAGCAGACAACTACTGGAATAAGGCCAGTAGTTGTCCAGATGGAACATAAGACAGACAATAAGTATAATATGTTCTGCAAAATATTTTACACATATGTGTACAAAAGAAATGACTACATCAGGTTGGGTATAGAATAACACTCATTACTGGACTACTGTAGGTGAGTTACACTGCCAATGGCAACCATGCTGGCATGTATGTGTCATGCATAAGGTATGGCCATGTATACTATCATACCAAACTGTGGGGCATTGTATGATAACATTGAGATGCAGTACACATCACAGGAATGTGTAACAATTTGGAACACAAGACTATACAGCATATATCATCTGCAATACTAAGACCACAGTAAGGTGAGCCAACAAAGCCACAGACTGGACAAGGCACATTCAAGTAATATGGGATATGACTGTCCCAGCCTGTAACACTGAAGGCAATGGTATAATGCTCAGGTGAGTGCAACAACATGAGTTTTTCAGATGTACAAGTAAGTGCAACACAACAAAGCATCAAAGAGATTTGACACAGCAGCCATGGGACAATTTACACTGTATTGAGTAAGCCACCATATGTATCGAAATGTGTAAGCAGGTATGTATGTATATAGGCTTTTGAATATTGGCTAAAACATTTTCTCCCTAAACTGCAAGACCAACCCAAGGGAATGCTACTTTGTTTGAACCAGGAACCTATGCAAGAAACTCCACTCCCTCTTTGGTCTCCTAACCCTGCTAAATGTGGACACCTGTGCAATTACTGAGACATCGTTTAAAGCCATGGAGAGCACCTGGCAGTGCAAGGCTACAGTACCTTCCACAGATTCAGGCCAGCTACTACACAGGCAGGGACCAAAGGTGGAGGTGTCTCAATATATATCAACAACAAACTCACCTCAGACTAGACAAACCAGACAATGCACATGCACTTGCACTTCTCCATGTACCAGTTTCCACAGGAAAGTAACATAGCATATCCTAGCAAGCTATTGGTCATCTTCTATGACTCAAGAAACCCATAACTCATACTTAGACTTACTGGAACCCCTACCATTCAAATCAATTTCATATTTATGAGCAAATTCAACTACCCCACTTTAAACTGGGATACTTACACAAACCCAAACAGGTCAAGAGCGTAGTGAAGTTGTAAACAGAAACAGCTTGGACAAAATAGTCCATGTGCTCATTAGGAGTGCAAACATACTCAACCTGGTACTCATAAACATGAGAGAGCACTGTACTCCCCAGTGTAGTGTCCTCTCTGGTAAGGCCAGACCACAAAGTTGTCTCCTTCATAATAAAGTGATAAACTATCAAAATTTCAAGCCCCCTCCGAAACACTGAGAACACACTTGCCAGTTCAGAATTATTTACAGAAACCTTGTACAATCATGCCAATAAATGTATAGAGGCAGCTGTGCCTACCAGAAATAACCTCACAACTAACTCAAAAAACAAACCACTTCCATGGAATCCAAACATAACAGGTTGCACAATAAAAGAAAAAAGTCATAGCCAAGACTGAGAAGTGTTACGCCCAGCATGATAAAAACAGCTCATCAATCTAACAAACAACAAAGAGAGAAAATTAAGTCTACTAAAGCCAGATCTAAGGTAAAGAGAACCTATCAGGAAAAGGACAACCACAAGGCTTTCATCAGCTATGTCTGAAACCTCAAAGGCAGCACACAACTGTATACAGAACTGATTGCAAATGGAGCTATTTACACAGAGGCGAAAGATATATCATCTGCTAGCTGACAAATTCAGCTTCATTTTATCCCCCTCTTTCTCCCCCATCTGCACCCTCCAGGAAATAACATCAAATAACCCCCCAAAACTATCACTAGGGAGCATGTCCTGGGTGTACTCTCTAAGGCCAAAAATACTGCATCAGTGGGTCCTGATAATATCCCAGGATGCCTCCTAAATAGACAGAAATATCAGGACCACCAGAGTCACTATTTAATAGCCTCCAGACAGGC
This sequence comes from Protopterus annectens, assembly GCF_019279795.1. NCBI lineage: Eukaryota > Metazoa > Chordata > Ceratodontiformes > Protopteridae > Protopterus > Protopterus annectens. Next base: position 1,639,064,984 of record NC_056744.1, on the reverse strand, counting down.
TTTATGCCGCAGGAATAGAGAACTGCAGTGATCATTCCTCTGCTGAAGAGGGGGTCATCAATGGACCCCAGGACTTACAAACCCAGAAGTTGGAGAAATCTCAGATAAAAAAACATGGAAAGTGTTACTGTGCAAATGATTAATAAGGGACTCAGGAAACCTTCAAACACTAGGTACAACCCAGTCTGGTTTTGTCAAGGGCAAGTCTTGCCTACTCAATCCAGTGGACTTCTTCAAGAAGGTTACTAAGGCAATGTGTGAGGGCAAAACAGAGCATATTGCCTACGTTGGTCTGGCTAACACATTTAATGCAATACCCCACTTGAGCATTGCAAACAAACTCATGAATATAGGAATTAACTCCTGTGTTGCATACTGGAAAGTGAGCTGGCTCTCAGAGAGGACCCAGGAAGCTAGGATAGGGAAAACTACCTCCACAAAGAAGTTGGTCACCAGCAGATTCCCTCATGGTTCCTTTTTGAATTCTACTTTTTGGCATCTACTGCTCAGATTTTAATGTCAAGAGCCTCTCACTGAAGACGTTTGCTGATGACTACAAAACTAGAAGTAGTCATGGAATTCCTTCAAGATGCTAATGTCCTACAGGAAGGGCTAACACAGACAAATGACTGGTGCCAAAGCCATGGCTTAAACCTCAATGCCAAGAAATGCATAATAGTACCCTTTGTGAAATCACCCACCCTAGCAAATTATCTCTTCAATAACACCCCTCTAAGAGTAGCACCAGTAGTGAGGAATTTGGATAGGTATGTAGGTAGTAACCTGGCTTTTTACCAACATGTACCTAAGGTAGTATGGGAATCATGTTATGTTGCTCAGCTTATAAGCAAGGGCTAACATCCATGGGAGTCATTATTCCACTGTATATTATTCTTATTAATACCGTTGCTGAATTTTGATGCTTCCTTCTGTAAGTACCTGACCAAGTACATGCAACAACTGGAACATCCACAGAGGTTCCTCACAAAAAGAATACAGGCCATAAACAGCATATACTATGCAGATATCTTCAAAGCCCTATCTCTGTATACTATTTTCTACAGACTGCTGAGAGGTGATTTATGCCTGGTATACAAGATATCCTTGGGGGTGGCCACGGTGGTGCAGTGGTTAGCATTGCCGCCTCACAGCAAGAGGTTCTCCAGTTCGATTCTTGGCTGGGGTGCCTTCTGTGCAGAGTCTGCATGTCCTCCCTGTGGTCGTGTGGGTTTCCTCCAGGTGCTCCGGTTTCCTCCCACATTCCAAAGACATGCAGTAGGTGGATTGGACACTCCAAATTGGCCCTAGGTGTGAATGTGTGCATGTGTGTGCCTTTTGTGGAAGGTTGGGCACCGGACTGGCAACTCAACATCATAAAACTCCACTGCCAATCATGAGCAGACAGATGATTCACTGTGCTGACCCCTACCCGGGAAAAAGCTGGAAGAAGAAGAAGATACAAGATATCCTTGGATGCCATCCTGATGGATCTTTTGCACATCTGCAAAATTAATATCATCAAGATTACCTGATATAGGGATTTAAACTTTACGTGCATCATAAATAGGACACATTGAAGAGACAGGTATGTGTCCCAGAGAATTCCCATTCTCTGGAACAAGATATCCAGCTACATAAAGCAGAGTTCTTCACTAACTTATTCAAGAGAAACCTGGACTAGTGGATGGGAAATTGGAAGTACACCACAGGTCTAGTATCTGCATCTCTAATGGACAGAGGCAGCCTGTAAATTTTGCCCTAGCTTACATATTCTCCTTAATATAACCACTAAGGCACAAAAACTTTTGAAATACATTTGGGATGCTTGTCTACGTTTATAAAGGCATCTGTGCTTGTTAGTCAAGTATACACCTATGAGCTTTATGAAAGTTTACCTTATGGATGGATGTAGAATTAGACATGTATACTTAATAGTAGGAGTACTTCAACAGACGCAGCTATTAAGTGGTATTTGTGATATGCTTAATACGCTTCATTAGCAGAGAATGTTTTCAAATTGCATCATCAAATGTCCCTGTAAGTTCTCAAATCTCGGCGCATTAACCAAAGCTTGATTTAAGTGAACTGAACAGTGCTCAGTGCAAATGCTCAATAGTTGCCAATATGTGAATACATGTAGAATAGATGCCTGATGCCCACTAATAGGCTGTTACCAAACTCACTGCACCAATTTTAAAAGGTGATAATGTTACATTTACAGACCATTCCCTTGCTACCTGCAAACTGAGTGGAATCTCAGTAAGTGATCATTAAAAGGCATTCTTTTACTTATATTCACCAACTTTGATTGAAATGTCAACCAAGAAGAAACCGCAGTGCATATGACTGCCCGACTGGTTGAACAAAGAGATGATACAGATGCTGGTCATGTATGTCCAACATTAGGTAAGGATATGGGCAGGCCCGAAGAACTTTGCTCAGATCAATATGTGGAACTAAGTTGCCAGGGAGCATCACAGATAAACTGAGATCTTCAGGACTGGTGTGCTGGTCCACCACCAATATGATGACCTCCATAATAGGAAATGGGAACAACTGCTGGAGAAGATTGCCAGTGTTCTCCAATAGCTGCTGGATCCCTACAGTAAGTGATATATCCCACACCTTAACACCTTTTCTCTACACTGTGCAGGTATTAAGTACTTATTGTGCAGTAATGATTTGTGCTTCCTAAGTATTTCTGGTACATTCAAGTAAATATAATGATGTATACCAAGCTAGTGAATAGGACAGCATGCACATTTATAACGCTCTGACTATATTGCTAGTGTTTTGATCTTTTCGCTGTGTTGCCATCACTAAGTGTGTCATACCACGGAATAAGCTTAAGTATTACACCATTAGTGGCCATATGAGTGCACAGTCCACCATTATCCATAGTTGAATAAGAAATGAATTGCAGGTGTGCATTCACTTAAAGACAAACTATTTTTACAGTCATGATTTTCTGTGTGTCAATGCTTTAACATATTGGTATGCACTCAGCGCTACTAGTAGGGCCTAAAAAAAGTTGTTATAGAGATGAGCTCTGATTAATGATCAGCATAGTAGTATGTGAGGGTGTGTGACTTTAGCTTCAAATCCCATATGACTTTTTGTATTCCGCTTGTGCAATACTTTTTTTTCAGAACTTTATCTACTATTATATAGTAGGATGTTCAGATGCTCCATTAATATAAAATGTAAACCTGTTTCAGTATCACTGTGCATAAATACCTACCGTGAGTAGGCCGCAGATGACTAGGCATTCCTGCATTCTCAGACTATTTCTTGTTATTTAGTTTAGTACAAAGAATACTATTCATCTTCAACTGTACCCGTTATAGTTACACTTAACTGCAAAACTCAGTGTTAAATGTATATCCCTGACTATTTATACACAATAATTTATTTCTGCATTGCAGGTGGGAAATCATTTTAACAGACAAGATAATGCAATTACATTTGCCTTATAGGAAGGAGGTGTGCATTTGGAATCATGAAAATGCAGTATAGAAGTAGATGTAGCAGAATAGATACAGCCAGTCATTTTATTGTTATTTTTAGGTGTGGGTGGGTTCTATCCCCACATCTGTCCTTTTTAATTCTAGTAATGTCCAGTGAATTAATTTTTTATGCCATACATGTCTACAGGGTATGTTCAAAACCCACTTTTTTATAAACTTCTATGTGGTATAGCAACCACTTCATGTAAGCCACAAATGATTAAACATATTGTTGGTGTCTGCAAGGCTTCATAACTTGCAGTGATTGTATAATATTGGCTGTAAGAATTACAGTCTGTCTTCACAGGTCTTTAGCACCAGAGGTCACATATAAGCATAAGACTGTGAAATTTATTTGGGGAATGATGTATACATATATATATATATATATATATATATATATATATATATATATATATATATAGACAACACCAAACCATTACTTTACAGGAGTAAGGAATTCTGTTTAACTTTTCCAAAAACTGCCAAGAATCTCTGCAAATATGACTAATACGTTCCAACCCTTTCTTAACATTATAATCAATCCACCTAGCAGTGAAACAGGTCTTAAATCTAGACCTATCCACTATTGGCCTAAAAGGTGGACTGGTCATATTCTTATGTATCTTGGGTATCCCAAAGATACTAGCTAAAACAGCTTTGTCATTAGACATTACACAGACAGCAATCTGGTGGATAGTAAGCAAAGAAAACCATCAGTAAGTTTTATATGTTATATTGCAGCCAGTCAAATCTATAGCGGCTACTCTTCAGCAGCTATCTGTTAGCAAGATGTTTGGTTAAATTACTTTTAGCTGACTCATAAACACTTGCAGAAGAAATTTGCTTTTTTTGGCTTACTGTTGCACGAGTGCAAAGCAGTTATCAACCGGTGAATCAAAGAAGCCTACATTCCCCAAATTTGGAAAATCTCCTACATCATACCACTACATAAAGATGGTAACTCATACGAATTTTCCAACTACCAGCCAATAGCCATTCTCTCTCCCTTATCCAAACTCTTAGAGAAATGTATTCACTCCCAGGTTATCCAGTTCTTAGCCTCACATAATCTTCTTTCCCTCACTCAACATGGCTTCCGCCCTCACCACAGCACAACTACTGCTCTTCTGTCTTTCATAAACGAAGTTAACCAGCTCAGAAACAATAATAACTTTGTATCTGCTATCTTCCTTGACCTTTCTAAAGCTTTCGACATGGTTTCACATCCCCCTACTACTTGATGCCCACTCTGCCCTATCCTTTGACTCCCCTACCATCTCCTGGTTCAAAAGCTATCTATCAGATAGACAGCAAGCTGTCCAATGGCAAGCTGAGCTATCACCCATCCTCCCTACATCTATAGGTGTACCTCAGGGATCAATACTTGGCCCACTATTGTTCTCTATTTTCACAAATAACCTACATACCTCCTCCAAGAATGCCACATTAATACAATACGCATATGACTCAACACTCATCTGTGCAACCCCATCTCTTACCACCCTAAGCAAACAGGCCCAAAACTCCTTCTCTTCAGTAGAAGGCTGGATCCCTGACATCCAATTGATTCTCAACCCTAATAAAACAAAACTTCTCTTGTTTGCCCCCACTAAATACAGATCCACTTCCCTAATCTTCTCAATCACATCTAGAAACGGCACAGTCATCTCTCCTACTAGATATACAAAACTCCTAGGAGTTGAGATTGATAAAAATCTGTACTTCGATATTCACATAGCTCAAACTATCCAGAAGGTCCACAAAAAATGGGTACTCTTTATAGACACAAGAATTTTCTCACTGACAAAGCATGAATTACCCTATCCCAAACCCATCATTTATTCACACTAGTGTATGCTGCACCCATATTAACCCATATTAAAAAAACAGACCTCGACAAATTTGAGGGATGTTACAACAGAATTACTAAATTTGAAAACAACTCCCCTTTCAAAACCAACCACTAACCTTCAATGGCTCAAATTCCCACAATTACTTAGCTACCAACAGCTTACATGTGCTTTTAACATCCTGAACAACCCAAACAAGACTCCATCACTAAAACATCTACTAACCCACTAATCTTCCAATCATCCTCTTCGATCTTCTAATAAACCTCTCCTAAATATCACCACAGTCAACAATACTGCCGGCAAAGCCCTATACTCCCACAAAATAGCCAAATACTGGAACACTCTCCCCTCTAGCATAACCACTACATCCACAAACTCCCACTTCATAGCACATCTTAGATTAACCTGGATCTGCCTATGTATCACCTAACTACCCACCTCTTATCCACTGACACTCCTCTCCATGTTTCTGTAACGTAGCCAATTTTCTGTCATGCAAAGCAGATTAAAAAGATGTTTTATACTATGCTAGCCTTGTTTAATAATTCTACTATTGTTTGCTCATTGTATTATATAAATTGTAATATGTAGCTGTTAACAACAATTGTACTCTGTACACTTTTATTTGTAATTCTGGAGCTTTTCTCCCCGGGCTACCACTGAAAATGGACCTGTTCCAGTTGGACTATCCCGGTTAGCAAATGTAAAATAAAAATAAATAAATAAATAAAATAAATATGATAGGGTAGGGAGTGTAGAGGTGAATGCAGGTAAAGAGAGAGAGTCTGGAGTTATAGTAAATTTAGAGGGACAGTTCAGAGCTAAAGTAGTGCTATCAAGCCAAACTGCAAGCAGGACTAGCAAGGGATAGAAGAGGAATGGGGGAACATCACGATGATGTGTAACAGCCTAACCTGGTCCTAGTAATTGGCAAGTTAAACACAATAAAGGGCATATACACATGCAAATAATTGCACTTTAGAATAACCACGGTTGTCCGCCACCAGGGCAATCACCTGAGGGCTGATTATTCTTCCAGGTGAGTGAGAGAAGGTACAGTCTTTGTGTTTAAGCAGGGGACAAATAATGGCACTTTAAAATAACTGGGACTGCCGGAGCATCAGTTGTTATCTATTTCTGGAAACCTTCTTTCCTTATGCAGTAGTCAAAGCTTACTGATTGTTTTTTCTCATCACTGAGCCCCACTCCATTTGCCTCATTACGCTTGGGCTAACTCTACTCTACTACCCTACCTCAAGTTCCTAACAGCACAGTATTAAATGTACCATTCACTTTTCCTGTCCCATTCCCCAGTTCCAGCCTTCTCTTCCCAAATATCAATCTTAGAAGCATGTACAGTAAAATCCAGAACATACATGCTTGTATTGCCACATATTTCCCAGATGTAATCATAGCTACTGAAACCTGGTTGAAAGAATGCATAAATGACAATAAAATTACTCCACCTGATTTCAATATAATTAGATTTGACAGGACAAAAAGCGGGCAGGTGGAATTGCCATAATCTACAAGAATTCCCTAAATATAACCACATACACACAGGAGATACCACAGTTACTTTACAGGAATGTGATATAAAAAAAACTTGAGCAAGAAGGAATGTAGAAATATTTGGAAGCTGATGAAGGATCAACAATAAAACATGAACAGATGCAAATAAAACTTAAGAATATTTTATAAGACTAAAATGAATACTGAAAACAGCTCTGACATCTAGAAATAAAGTGCAAGCTATAAACCAATTTGCTGTTCCTGGTCTAACTTACAGTTTTGGGGTGACTGACTGGCCCCGAAAGGTACTGAATCAGATGGACAGGAAAATAAAAAATGATTTATAAAAATAAGTGCATACCAAGATTATATATTCCCCATTCTGAGGGAGGCCTCCTTGAAACTGATTACATGTATAGATCTGCAAATGTAGGACTGTATGCATATCTGCTCACCTCATAAAATCCAAATGTAAAGATTTAAAGTATGAGTGGAGGAAGTCTAAGATGATTTCCCTCTTTAGTTTATCAGAAGTATATTGGTGTCAAGGGGAATGGAAATCAAACCAGAAGTAGATAAAAATCAGGCAGCAACTGAATGTGCCAAAAAACAAAAGAAAGAAATTAAGTTGAAGGATCAGATGACAAGGCAAGAAATTTGGAAAATGCACAAATGTAATTGCAAGTACAGAAAACTCCTGGAACAACCTCATGTGGATCAGAATTTATAGGTTCATAGGTAGGTACTAGGCTATAGGCCCTCTGGCCTATATAAGCCTAGCCAAAAAAAAGGTACCCTTGCTTTTGCCACTCAAGAACATTATTTTCCTGTGCTCCTGTTGAGCAGAGCCACAGAGATGATCCCCAGGGTGAGTTTCCTATTTCCCATCCAATCATCAAGATTTTTCTTGAACAGTGCTAATGAGGAGATTTGTTTGATATAGATAGGTAGTTTGTTCCATAGCATGGGAAGTCTCTGGGACAGGAACCTATCCCTCCAGCATGTTCTGTTTATTGTAGTGACAAGGTTTAGGTATCTAGAGCATGTAGCTCGGAGGGATTGGGATTTATTTAAGTGGAGCATGTCCAACAGCTCTGGGTTTGACATAGCCTTGTATGTTAGGCAGAGATCGCCTCTGAGCAGGCGATATGCGATGGAGTAAAGCTGGAGTTTTTTGAGACAGTCTGCGTAGGACATCTGTTTGAGGCCGGTAATCCTCTTTGTGAGGTATTTCTGCAGCCTTTCCAGTTGTTGTAGGTGTCTTGTGAGCTACATACCAAAAGAAGCATTGTACTCTATACAATGGGTCTAATAAGTGAAGAGTAGAGGGGAACAATGACCTCTTTTTTTCTGGATGAGAAACCTTGTGTGTTGAGGTGTGCCATGTAGAATGATTTCCTGACTACTGTGGCGATGTGATTATCAAAGGAAAGACTACTGTCCACCTGTGTCCCAAGGTCTCTTATCACACTTTCAGTGTTAAGTAGACTACCACCTATGTGGTAGTTCATGGGTACAGAGTTTTTACCAAAGGGGATGACAATGCACTTTTTGGCATTGAGCTTGAGGTCATGGCTTTGACACCAGGCATCTGTCTCAGTGAGGCCCTTTTGTAGGATGTCCACATCGTTAGAAGTTTCAATTATGGCTCCTAGTTTGCAGTCATCTATGAACTTCATTAGCCAAAGACCTTCTGTGTTAGCCTGTACTTCAGAAAAGTAGATACCAAACAGGAGAGGACCCTCTTTGATGCAAGAACGGTTAAAAAGAGGTGAATTTAAACCAAAAGCTGAAAGGTTAATAATAGTGGTGGCCCAGGATAATGGACAATGTACACCTTGGTTTACAATGTCCATTGAACATGTCTGAGAAACAGACAAATGCAGGTTTTGAAAAACAGAATTAGAAGCAGTTGCACATCTTGTTGCTGGGTGTGATACACTAATGGCAAAAAGTCTGCATACTGAAAGGCAGAAAGATGTGGCAAGACTGTTGCATTTGGGATTGTGCAAACATTCTAATACTGAAATAGCTGAGAAGCACTGGAAACATGAACCACAAAGCATTATAGAAAATAATGGCGTTTATTTCACATGAGATCACCCATTACCAACAGTTCAAAAAATAGATGCAAGAAAACCAGATATAGTAGTGCAGAAAAAGAAGACAAAAGTAGCATTGATCACTGAAATTGCTTCACCCAGTGATTACAGTATCTTATGTACAGACAGACACAACAACATAAAATACCAGGATTTGCAGGCAGAAATGGGGGCAATGTGGAAGAAGGATACCCATAGAGTTTCAGTAGTAGTAGAAACAATGGGTCTCATAAAAAAGAATTTACAGTCATATTTAGAAATGTTACTGATACATGTAACTGTGTATGAATTGCAGAAGGAGTCAATCCTGGGCACATTGGTGGTGCTGCGAAGAGCACTTTTGGCTAACCTCAAAGACTGAAACCATACTAATTTCATGAACTTTAATCATACTTTGGTTTAGGAATGGGGTCCATTACCATCATGGTATTACAATCCCAAGCCTTGGATAAATTAAAAAGGTAAATAATATAGCTTAATAATGCAGAACTACTTATATCATACCTGAAAATCAATAATTAGAAAACACTTTGTTTACCAGCCACATATATACCTCCAGGTAAGCACATTACTGCTGTGGAAAATATCTTAGACTGGGTATTCTACTATATATAACATGAAACAATAATACTAAGAGACATAAATATAGACTGGCAGCTTATCAATAGTTACACCCCATCTGATTCCATAACCTTATATGGCTTCTACACTAGTTACTAGAGTCCACAAAAGTACTGGCAGGCAAGCAATCTTAGACTAGATTCTTACTAATAGACCCAATAAAACAAGGGCAGCCAGTAGGCTTCCAGACAGCCTAAATGACCATCAACCTACTTACATTCTCAGAAGTTTCAATATTTAAGTTAAACATATAATTTACAACCAAGTTTGTAACTCCAAAAACTTTGGCAAACACACCGTTATCAAATCCTTAAGAGAATATAACGGGAACATTTTTAAATATATTCCCTTACAACTCTGCTATCACACATTTTAATGAGATATTCCTAGAAATTCTCAATAACCTTACCTCAGTACATCCTAAAAGGATCAAAAACCAATCCTCCACCATAACTAACAAAGGAGACTAAGAAATGTATGCTATAGAGTGACAAAGCCTAGAAAGAGTGGCGAAAAATAGAACACACAATGCATTTCAACTTTTCAGGCAACTAAGGAATAGAACAAAATACCAAATAAAACATGACAAAGATAATATAACATCCTCCAAAATAAACAAACTTTTACATCCAGGTCAAATTACCACCCTAACCCCCCTACATTCAACAATAATACTGATTCAATGCCCACAGAGTTTAACAACTATTTTATACACACTATATTGTCCTTCACAAACATTAATACTTGTACTACCTTCTCAGTACTTGTAGCCTCTGCTAAATATCCTCAGCTATTTTACCTCAGCCCAATACCACCTCCACCATTAAAAAACTCATACAAAAGCTAAAACCAACTACCTTAGCTGCTGACCAACTCCCCTCAGACTACTTAAAAATGGCTCAGATACAATTGATTTTCCAGTCTCTGTATCAATAAATAGATTTATATCTGGAAGGTATGTTCCTTCCATCTGATAAAAAAATCCTTTATTATACCTTTACTCAAAGGTGGCACAGCTACAGAGATTAATAACTACAGGCTGATTGCAATCCTCTCCCCCATCAAAAATACTTGAAAAACATATTTGTGCTCAGCTTCAACATCACTCTACATTCTACTCTCTGTAATACAGCATGGTTTCAGATCCCATCACAGCACAACCATCACCCCACCACCATTCTTCATTGCACCAACATTATAAACAGATGGTGCTGTGGCATCTTCCCTGATGGCCATATATATGTGTGTGTGTGTGTGTGTGTGTGTGTGTGTGTGTGTGTGTGTGTGTATGTATGCGTGTGTGTGTGTGCATGTATGCGTGTGTGTGTGTGGTCCCGTCTTACCAGCATAATTATACTGGAGCCCCCCAAACATGCTCAGGAAGAAGAAGAGGGTTTTGAGCAGGCTAGCAGGCTAACTACATGCTCTGTGATGTTGTATGCTTTGTTTGTGTGGTATTATCAGATGTGCAGCTAGGATGGTGTAAAAGGGGCAGCCACTCCAGGTAGAAGATGTCAGGGGGTTAGATCTTTATTACCAGCATAACTGAATGCTGGCAATGCATTTGTTGAAGCACTGTATATCTCTTCCTGTGGTTTAGTGCATTGCCATTCAGAAATGAATAATGATAATGCATTTTCAGTCAGGACTGACTAGCTCAGTGCTCCCTGGTAGCTCTAGCAAGCTACTTGTTACATATGCAGCAAGTGGTTTGCTACAGTATGAAGTAGAGAATTTTTTTTTTGGACCTCAGGTATGCACAGACTTCTTTTTTGGACCTCAGGTACATGAGGACCTTTTTGTTGGACTGCAACTCAAAGTTCAGGGGGGTACAAGTTCAGAGAATGGAGCTGGTGCCAGAATGGCTACCTACACCCCTGGGTATTATATACTTCAGCCATACTATGTTAGTTCTATATGGATGTTATAAGTCATGGTGCCACCTGCAACAGACTATGAACATGTGGTTAGGTTATTACATTTGGTTACATTATACAAGTAGCCCTGTGTAGTAAGGTTTGCCTCAGTGCCTGCATTAACCAACTAGATGGCACTGTGGAATTTCAATATGCAGTAATTAGTGGAACAGCTCAGATGATCACCCTATATCTAAATAATGCAAACTGAATGAGTGTTGTACAAACATGTTGGGTATGATCCCATTTGCACCACACACTTCCTGTCATCTGACAGAATAGTGGCCTATTCACATGTCTGCGTGACAGTGGGTCAAGTAGCCCTTTTTTGCTATACCCGTACAATCAATAGCACTCAATACCTCTTGGAGGTGGATGCTGTCATACAACTCACTCATGGTGCTAATTCAATGCTGTACTTAAAAGTTAACTATTTCTTGGGGTGTACTAGGAAACCATATGTAATCCTTCACATTTAGAAGCATTATGTTCAGGAAATTGTTGAGTATTCTAGAGGCAAGGCCCTGTAAAATATCAAGTATGCTCCCATTTAGTCTCTGCAAGGTAGTATAGGAGAAGCTATACATATTTAGGCTGCAGAAGGCATGGAGACATAGGCATATAACTGTATATGAGGCATGATAGCTCACTAGAAGAGGGCTGTCTCCATTCCCTCCCCCCACTCCAAGTCTGCCCTAATTTGTATAGCACCACTGTCATACTTGTGTATCCCTGCTTGGGAGTAACCAGTTATTACAACATCATATCTGTGGTTGCATTACTTTTATAACCTATGCTGGACAGATTTAGAAAACTTAAGGTTGGCAGCCCCTTCTTCTGCCTGATCTTCACATCATGTGTTCATCTCACACTGCTTTATCCATCTTTCATCCTTCTTTATCTCATCTTATCATCCCCTCACTTACTGCCTCTCATCATCATACCCATCTCCGTCTTCTACTACTCTTCCTCTGCATGCCTCTCTCACCATTTCTCTGCCAGCTCCCCATGGTAACATTTCTTACAACTATTCTCACTTGCCTGTTCTATTGTCTTCACACCTCTCTGTATATTGATATACTGCTATCGCTGTAGCATAAGCCATCTCAGTCACTATGGCTACATCTTATCCCTAAACCTCTGCTAAGCATAATTCCATTTTTCCACCCAGGTTTTGACATTGTTAACTACTTCTTGAACTAAATGTTGATGCATATTTTTACACAGTTTCATATGAAAATATTAGGCTAACTGCCCCGAAGTGCCATTTTAAGCCTAGAAAATTATCTGAAGTCAGAATTTAACCTTGTACTTTACGTTGATAATGTGAACATCTTAACCGTCATTCCAAACCCACTCCCTGTAAAGAGGTTCATATGTAAGTATTAGGTTAACTGCCTTTGGGGACTATTTTAAGCCTAGACAACTTCCCTTTCACAGGTGAGCTAGACAAATTCCCTTTCACAGGTGAGCTAGACAACGTCCCTTTCAAAGATGAGAATCAAACCTTGTATCTTGTGTCTCTGAGGTAAACACCTTAACTATTATACCAACCTATTCTATTTTTTTTTTGCATCTGTAAATATGTGCATGTTTTTATCATATCCTTGTATCTGTACATGTTTTGTTAGTTTCCTATGTGATCCTATTCACCCAGCCTGTGCCTGCAAATGGTCCACTGAGATCAGTACACTACCTCAGTAAATAAATAAATAAATAAATTACTATTTTTATTCTTAAAACATGCACTAGAGCTTCTCCATGTCCAAATAACCATCAGAAAGGTCCATTACCATATTTTAGATAGTTATAGAATTCCCTCTATGACAAAAGAAAGCCACAATGCCTATATGTATATATATATATATATATATATATATATATATATATATATATATAGCCACTTCATCAAATGGCAAAACATCGAGACGAGGTTGCTGAAAAGTTAATTTTACAAACACTTGGATCACCAAAATTTAACACAGAGAAACTAACCACTTGACAACCAATGCTTTAAAATGAAAACAAAGCAAATCAAACCCACCGAGATCACACTATAGTGGAGAAAAGGGCAAAATTCACCATGGTGGTCAAGTGGTTAGTTTCCCAGAGTTAAATTACAGTGATCTGGGGTGTTCTTAAAATTAACTTCCAGCAATCTCGTCTCAATGTCATTGTTTTGTTGTTCGATAAAATGGCGGATCCCGCCACAGTTAGGTTATCACCATACCAACACTTCATGCCAGGAGCAGACGTGCTGCAGAGCTACCTGGGGTAGGGCAGTTTGTGTGTGCATCCCATGCCGTCCCTGTTCCATGCTATCCATCACATCTATTTCCCAAAGAATATCAAGGCCACTTACGTCCACTCACTACAAATTCCCTGCTGCACAGCTAATAGTACCTCCTCTACATCTTTCCATTAAAATGCCACACTACAGAAATCCATAGTGGGTCCACGTCGTGGTCAACAGACTAAATCATCTATGATGTGGATAATCCCTGTCCTATAACATATGTTTTTGTCTCCATTAACTACTACCTCCACACCACCTGATTGTGTGGACAGATATGTCCATGTGTCCTGGTTACCTGTGTAAATAATGATGTAGGCAGACATGTGCCATGTGCTCCTAGGCATCTTGGATAATGACTGCTGTGATTCTCACCAATTGCCTCCCTCCCTCCTGGAGGTTAAAGTAGAGTAATCTGTGGTACACTGTGACTTAGTCAATCACTGCTCATCATTTCCAACACCACGCACTTTGTGCATCCTATTGTTCTGTGTGGCACTAGACAGCCACTGTGCAGTTGTCAGGGTTCACAGAGGAAGGATTAGTTGCTGCTGCTTTACTTGCACTGCTGTATACTGAGCACAATGATATCTGGAAGGGTGCACTCTTTACTGGTACTGTCTCCACTGGTGTACATGGCAATGTTGTACTCCTGAGTGACTACAAGCCAAACAAATTAAACACAGTTGTAAAAACTGCCACAGATACCAGCATTTTGCAAGTTTCAGCAAGATTTTCTACCTTTATAATCACTCAACAACTAAAAGTCTGATAACTATGAATTGCAACCTGATTTCCACAATTCATATTTGCTTTTCATTATGCACTCTCTATACAGTGCTTTTTCATTTTCATGGCATCATACAGTTGTTCACATACCCCTTTTTGTGTACATTTTAGTGAATTGCCTTGCAGTGCTATGTGGTTACCGTGACTTGATACCTAGCAGATTTTTTCCTACATTTTGGTACAATCCCATGCTGCATAGTTCATAGCTTGACTATGAGTACTGGTCATTGACTTTCCCTTTTAATCCCAAGTGCCAAAGGCCAGATATCATCAACAACTGCATTGCCTCATCCTAATCTTAGTCTAGCACCTACTTATAATTAGTTTTAAATCAACTAGCCACATTCACACAAAGTCATTAATAATAAAAGGAAATGCTATATACAAATCACTACAATAATAATAATAATAATAATAATAATTCCAACTTGGAACTCCCATTCATAAAACAGAACTACTTCACCAGTAAGTCTCACTATGTAAAAACAAAACAAAACAAAACAAGCAAAAAAAAAAAAAGCAAAGCTACTTTAGTACCACAGTCCAGTGAAATAAGCAGAACACATAACATTAATGGAATGTATAGGGGTCTTGGGTGTAATAAATTAAATATCTGTTACTCTGTGTATAGAAATTCATTTTGTGACTTGTGGCTTTGTTACAACCACAAAACTCAATTCTAAAACCCAGATATGATAAATACATAAATAAATTAAATATCTGTTACTGTGTCTATAGGAATTAATTTTGTGACTTGTAGCTTTGTCACAACCACAAATCTCAATTGTAAAACTCAGAGTGCCAGATATTTCATTTATTACATCACGGACCTCCTCCATTCATATGTGTGTGTGTGTGTGTGTGTGTGTGTGTGTGTGTGTGTGTGTGTGTGTGTGTGTGTGTGTGTGTGTGTGTGTGTGCGCACATGGACACTCACACATACACACACACACACATATATATATATATATATATATATATATATATATATATATATATATATGAATATGTATATAAATATATATATGTGTGTGTGTGTGTGCATACCACTAATAAATGAAAATGCCCTTGTTGACTGGCAGAATGTTGATGTCAGAATACCGAAAACACTGATGTCAACATGCCAGTATGCACGTGGCAAGAAAAAGTTTCAGTGCATGCAATCTTATACTTTAAAAAAATAAAACATAATTTTTTGCAGTGGGCAAGCCCCCCTACATCCTCACACCCCACACTAATCATATATACTAATTCTGAGATCATATAAAACTGCTGTAAGGGCAAATTTCCCAAGCCTTGAGTTTGTGTGATGTTACATACCTGCTGATCAACTGCCTCGTCCATTATATCTGGTCGACTAGACAGCTGTCAACCTAAGACTGATGTAACGGAGTGACTAGGACATATATATATATATATATATATAATGTAGTGGATGACAGATAAATAAAGAATACCTGAAATCATTCGATCATTTCATAAACTATATGAAAATATGCTGAATAAGCAGAGTGAGTGAAAATAATTGTGCATTTACCTGACAAGAGTCCTTCTGCCCTAGAGTGTAACCAGCACACAATGAGGATTGAGGAATAACCTGAATATTTTGATTCAGTGTGGTACCGATGTGATACAGGCAGTCACATGTTGTCCGGCTAATGATGGGTACCTCTACTTCCTGAAGGGTGTAAGGACTTGAAAGCTGCTCTGTAAAAAATATGTGTAATGAAATAAGCAAACATAAACAAGTACATCTATACATGCATGCATCCATATATAGATATGCAAACTGCAATCTGTAAAATAAATGCAGATAGTTACCGAATACAGTCAGCAACTCTAAGGAGATACAGGAAGCACATACACACACACATGCATGCACATGCTCACACACACACACACACACACACACACACACACACACACACACACACACACACACACACACACACACTAACTGCAGCTGGCTACTGAATACAGGCAGCAACTCCAAAGAGATACAGCACGCACACACACACACACACACACACACACACACACACACACACACACACACGCACGCACGCACACACACACACACACACACACAAACACACAGAAAAAGACCACTGCTAAAGTCACAGAAGTGAAAAAGATATATTTGGTCTCACTGAGGACTCATATCCACGACCTCCAGCACACTATGATGGTGCCATTTTTGCTGCATCAACAAGACCCTCTGGACAGGTAAGTAGTGAGTTTTCCTTTAACAGCTTTAGCCTTTCAGCAAGGAAAAAAAAAAAGTATAGTAAGTAGTGTCAACTCATACAGAGAAATACAGAGAAAGCCCTCTGCTTAGGCATTTTTGTCCATGCTGGCAAACTATGGAATACATTTCCACTGGACAAAATTTATTTCAGATACGTATTCAAAAACTCATTGAAAGAGCATCTCAGCATAAATGGCAATGTCATTGTGGAATTACATGAAAATCCTCTGCTTGCTAATGTATATGCTAATTAGAATTATTAAACATTCTCTTGTTATGATGTCTGTGTCTATTATACAAAAATAATGCAGAGACTATGCAATTTTTTATATTTTATCTTTTTCTTCTGATGTTTACTATATTCATTAACACATTATCTTAGATTTCTATGATTATCTTATCTTTGTTTGTACCTTGTATGAATAAAATTATTACTCCGCTTGTCATTTTATGGTCCGTATCTCATTATTCTTTTAAAGTAATTTCATTCATTTTCATATTAAGCATTTATCCACTTGAGGATGAGGGAGAAGCAGATACTACCCTAATACTTAGTGGAACCAAAGCAGAGAACAAATTCCAGCTAGGGATGCCAGTCTATTGTGGCATGAAGCACTCATCTGCACGACTCTCTCTCATTTATAAGCAGTTTGGATCATAACCAATTAATCAATGACATATCTCTGGGTTGTGGAAGGAAATTAGAGCACTCAATAAAAACCCACGTGGACACAAGAAGAACATACAGAGTCCATACAGAAGATACTCACAGCTTGATGTAGATTATATTTAAGTTGGTCTAACCATTGTGCTTGGACCTCTTCTTCCAGGATTCCACTAACAATAGATGCTGTGCAGTCAGATACTTCTTCTCATTAAATGCAATGAAATAAATAAAGAAATAAAGAAAATGACACAGTACTTGCTGACTGCAGTCCATTGGGGAGGGGGGTGGAGATAATTGCAGACACATTATACATACAGCTTTGGGGGAGTGCCATTTCCATCCATGCTTTTGTTAACGTGTCCATATTTTTCTTTGATAATTCGTAGTGCTATACACAACCATATAACTAAAATCATGTAATGTATTTATATTACTTACTGATATTTGCTCTCTGTAATGGAATGGAAGATGAAGCATATGCGTTTGTGCTGAAAGGAAAATAAGCGCTCTACATAGGTCATTGCGCACTGACATACATGTCAAACATAACAAGTTAGGATGTTAAGTTTTTTTGAAAGACAAGCCATGTCTGTACTTAATTCATTCATTCTTCTATTTTCCAGTAAACAGCTTAATCCAGTTTAGCGTGGCAAAAAAGACGTAGTTTATCCCAGCAGTCACTGGATGTGAGGTAGTAATACCTATCCTGAATGGAGAACAGCCCATCTCAGGATTGTCATATTCACACATGCACACACACACACACACACACACACACACACACACACACACACACACACACACACACAACACAGATGCATACATGTACACACAGGCAGACAAACACACATACACACGCGTGCGTGCACACACACACAGACACACACACACACTCACACACACACACGAGAGTACACACAGTCAGCACAGAAGCATACATGTACACACAGACAGACAGACAGACAGACAAATGTGCATGTGCACACACACACACACACACACACACACACACACACACACACACACACACACACACACACACACACACCTAGGAGCAATTTTACCAAATCAGCAA
The DNA here is from genome assembly GCF_019279795.1 of Protopterus annectens. NCBI lineage: Eukaryota > Metazoa > Chordata > Ceratodontiformes > Protopteridae > Protopterus > Protopterus annectens. The sequence continues at coordinate 1,639,046,399 of NC_056744.1, read as the reverse complement.
TCACCTGTTGGAAGAGATACTAATTTTCATCTTTTTTTCTGGGAAAAATACCAGTAAATCCCAAATTTAGATTGCCTAAGAACAAAAAAAACATGATTTTTATAGGATTTGGCACTTATGAGGAGAGAACTAATTCACCACAAAATACATTTCTGCTCATATTTATTATTCATAATATTGTCACCTTGCATTACTGAGAGTTCTGTGCCTATAATTTGTTTTAATTTTCAACACATTATGATGCAAAAGACAATTATAATGAAATCACCATAATTGCCATACATTACATTTAATAATCTCTGGTATATTACCCAGATTTTATCTCGTCTCAGAATATGGCCAGAAGCTCCAAAGGTGGTGGTGTCTCCATATTCATAAAGGATATGCACACCTCTAGACTGATAGCCCAGCATAATGCATCTGAGATTCTCCAGGTACAACTAACACTTGGTAAGATATTGATTCAAGTCATAGCCTGCTATAGTTCCCCAACCATGTCCCTAGACTCTTGCTCTACATTCCTAAGCACCCTGGAAACCATTAAGGTCCAGCTCAATACTCTCATACTGGGAGACTTCAACCACCCTTCCATCAACTGGGAAATCTATTCAAGTACCAATATACTGGCCCAACTCTTCCTGGAATTCATCAATTCCAATGCTCTGGACCAGGTCATTCTGACCCCCACTAGAGGAAGCAACATCCTCGACCTGGTTATCACCAACATGGGAGACCGATGCTCCACACCTATAGTCAGTTTCTCCCTGGTTAAATCTGATCACAAACTGATCACCATGGAAATCTCCATCTCACCTACACCCCCCGCAAAGGTGACCATCATTAAAAACTTCTCCAAAGCTGACTTTGGGCTCCTAAAACAGAGGTGGCTAACTTCTTGGGACCCATGCCAATGGAAAATAGCTGCATGACTGCTGAATCATACACCAGTGCACTGTACGAGCACGTACACAAATGCATGGAACTTGCCATACCAAATAGAACCAAGATGCTCTCCTCCAAAAAAGGTAGCCAATCTGGTGGCCCCCAGCCATCAACAAACTCTACAACAGAAGGAAGAAACTGTTGCAGAAAAAAGTGAAGTCACAGGACTGGAAAAACTCCCTTATCAGCCTCAACAAAAATTTGAGATCCCTTATCAAATCCTCTAAATCCAGCTATGAAGGCAGCATTGCAGCTGGCACCAAAAACAACCACAAAGCCTTCTATAGCTATATCAAGAACCTCTACGGCAATACCCGGATTTGCTCTGAGTTATTGCACAATGGTACCTCCCATACTGAGCCAACAGATATAGCCAATATACTGGCTGACAGATTCAGTGTCAACTTTACACCCTCCAGGCCCTATCACAATACCAGAAGAAAGCCTGGTACCCAACATTTCTGCAGCACAAGTAAAAGCTGCATTGTTCAAAGCCAAGAATACAGCATCCATGGGACCTGATAATATCCCTGGCTGAATTCTACATCAGCTACAAAATGAACTGGCACCACATCTGTGTGCCCTGTTCAATCATAGCCTTACCTCTGGCTTTGTCCCTAATGAATGGCGTACTGCTATAGTCATCCCTCTCCATAAAGGGGGAGCGACTACAGACCCTGGAAACTATCGCCCCATTAGCCTGACGAGTGTGGTATGTAAAGCTATGGAGTGCACCATCATGGACCTGATTAATGAAGATATAGGCAATCTCCAAACTCTTGACCCCACGCAGTTCGATTTTGTCAAGGGGAGATCCTACCTGCTGAACCTGGTTGACTTCTTCGATGCAATCAGCAAGGCTGTGGATGAGGGTAGGGCAGTGTATACAGCCTACCTTGACCTGACCAAGGCCTTTGATACCACTCCCCACTATGGAATCATTGATGAATTCAACAAACTAAGTATCAATCCTTATGTCACTAGGTGGGTTGCAAATTGGCTCACAGACAGGACCCACAGAGTGTAAGTTGTAGACTCCAAGTCAGACTGTCAATCAGTCATGAGTGGTGTCCCACAGGGCTTGGTCCTGGGCCATCTCCTGTTGGACTCCAAGTCAGACTGTCAATCAGTCATGAGTGGTGTCCCACAGGGCTTGGTCCTAAGCCATCTCCTGTTTGGCATCTACTTCTCAGAAGTCCAGGCCAACACAGAGGGACTCTGGCTGACCAAGTTTGGTGATGACTGCAAGCTAGGAGTCATTATTAACTCCCCACTTGATGCAGACATCCTACAGAAGGGCCTCACTGAAACTAATGACTGGTGTCAGAACCATGGCCTTAAGCTTAACATCAAAAAATGCTTTATCATTTCCTTTGGAAAAAAACTCAGTCCCCACTAATTACCATGTCAATGGGAGCTCACTGAACACTGAATGGGCCATAAGAGATCGGGGCACCCAGGTCAACAGCAACCTCACCTTCGTCCACCACATTGCCACTGTGGTCAGAAAGTTCTTTTACGTGGCACATCTCATAACCAAAGGTTTCGCATCCAAGAAGAAAGAGGTCATCATCCCTCTCTACTCATCCCTCATTAGACCACTCATAGAATACAATGCCCCATTTGGCATGCACCTGACCAGACACCTGCAACAGCTAGAGAGGCCACAAAAGTACCTCACATAAAGGATCCTAGGCCTTAAACACATGTTCTACATGGACAGACTCAAGAAACTTCAGCTGTTCTCAGTCTCTTATCATCTACTTAGAGGTTGCCTCTGGTTGACTTACAAGCCATATCTGTCCTAGCCCTACTTGAAATGCTACACCTAAAGAAAATCCAATCCTTACATGCCACACATTCCAGAGATCACACCCTCATTACCACAATCAACAGAACATGCTGAAGGGACAGGTTCGTCACCCAGAGACTGCCCATGCTTTGGAATAAGCTTCCCATTCAAGTCAAGTAGAGCACCTCATTGGCCTTCTTCAAGAGAAATCGCAACGAATGGATGGGTAACAGAAAGTACACCCCAAGGATCACTCCAGTTGCCCTACTAAATAGAGGCACTGTGAACTAACATCAAGTGGCACGGCACCAGGGCAATTTTTTTGGGCTAGGCTTGTAAAGGTTCCAGGGCAATTAGCCTAGTACACACTTATGAACCTATGAACTTATAAATGTATGATAGTCAGTCAATCACAAGGCTGCCTCTACAGCACACCACTATAATGTATGCATACACCCTTCAATCTGTTTTTTCCCACATACTCTGCACCATTGGAGCACACACTTGGGAATTTTAACAGACAAAATGATAGGGGCTGCTGCTGCTTTGCTACATCTGTATGTGCTACAGGCTGAGGTCTGTGATGATGATGATGCTGACAAAAGGCACATACTGAGGAGGAGAAGAGTGGTCAGACCCAGGGTAACCTTTCAGTGGCTACATGAGCTGGAGATAGTAGAGCGCTACAGGGTGGACAGGGATATACTACAGAAACTCACTGAGCTCTGCTGCCCTCACCTCAGACGCAGAGTCAACAGAGGGGAACCCATCCCAGTGGAAACAAAGGTATGTGTAGCCTCAAGAATACTAGCTACAGGTACTTTCCAAAGACCTACTGTGGACATAATGGGGGGGGTCTCACAGGCATCTGCATCCAGAGTACTCCACCAGTTCCTGGATGTCATGCTAACACATGCCAGTAAGCACATTTATTTCCCCAGAACCCCTGAGGAGAAAACCAGCAATATACATCTCTTCCACTGTGTAGCACACTTCCCAGAAGTACTTGGTGCCATCAACTGCACTTATGTGCACATCAAAGCACCACTCAGTGTGGAGGGTATAGTCTATGTCAATAGCAAGGGGTATCACTCCATCAACTGCCAGGTCATGTGCAATGCCCAGGGCATTATCATCAATGTGTGTGCTGGCAGCCCTGGTAGTTATCATGACTCCCACATCTGGCATGCATCACAGCTGTACCAGGCATTTGCTAGGCAGGACATCCTGTATAGCCCTTTAATGGGGGATGCTGGCTATGTACTGGAACCGTGGATGATGACACCCATCAGAAATGCACACACACTCACTGAAGAATGCCATAATGAGGCACACACAAACAAGGAACATTGTAGAGCATGTACTTGCACTGCTCAAGTCATGGTTCCGCTGCCTTGACATATCTGGTGGAGTCCTGCAGTACTCTCCAGCCACATGTGCCATGCTACACAGTATGATCCTGCAGAAATATCTGCAGCAGGAACATCAGAGGGAAGGGACACATAGTCCCCCAGCATTCCCAAGATCCCCACAGGCACATGGGGACTCGGAGGAGGAACCCGCTGAGCCTGTCCCTGTGGGCAGACGTGGGTGGGCCCAGTACCCCCTGGTCTTGGCAAAGAGGCAATACATAACACATACACTGACAACCTAGGGACCCAGGGACTGACACCTCACTCAGACTCACATACACATGGTAAAAATGATGCCACCACATCACACTACCTGTACCTTACCATGTATAGATTGCGTACTGTGTGCATCTGACAGAGTCAGCCCTGAAGCCATTGTCCTCTCAACTGCCACAGGCACAAGGTAAGTCACTCTTCTTAACAACAAATGAATGGGGTTGTAGGCTGTGGTAGCATATCTATGTTATTGCTGCATGTATGCAAGGGAATGGAGTGGGCTACCGGGATGGTAGCAGACAACTGACAGCTATGTGGGACAACAGGAAATGTCTGCCAAATACTGGCTGCCCCAGAATATGCAGTAGTCCCCAAGGTGGCAAAACTCACTGCAGTATATGTGAGGAACTATCGAACAGTGGGGTCATAGGACAAATGCATGGATGTCAATGTTGGAGTCCCAAACATACCTCTCAACCTCTTACAGCAAGACATCTGTTTAAAAGCCATAAACAAATGTGTGGCAAAGGCCCAAAAATAGAGACAGTTATGAAATATTATTCTGGCAAACTTAAAAAGTTATATTATAACAATTCTTGCAGTAGCATAAATTCTCTGAAGGGTAAGAAGTCTGAAACTCAAATGTCTGTCATTACTTTCTAACTTCAGTCTTTAATGATTTGCCAGTATTTTCCCAGACAACCACAATATTATGAAAATGATCTCAAATTATGAGGTATACATCTGGACAGTCTGCGTAAATGTGTACAGTTGAGAGGTATGCTCCACTACCCCCAACACACTCATGTTCCCATAGAACTGCAGTAACATTTATGTTTGCAAGGTAATAGCAGCAGACCACACATTCCCAGGGCTGTCCCAATCAACTTGCTAACTTGTTTCATTTCCACAATATGCAGGGGTCAATGTGCTATGTATGTGTGTGGTTAATAGTGTCAGGAAGTCAGCAGCACTTACTGGTGGCTGTGTTTGACAGGGACCATGGTTCGAGACTGGCTGTGCAAACTATTTTGCATGTCAGCTACATCTACGATAGGAGTTGTACAGACTGTTCAGAAGTCAATATTTGTTACTGCAAGAAAGGTGGACAATGGAGGGACAGGGGGCCACACATATAGACTGTACACAGCTCTGAGTAACCTACATGGTGTCTAGTACAACAGCAGGTTGTGACAAAGTCTAGTGCCAGGATATAAAGGTGACCACATTAATTTGTCAGTACTGAAAACAAATCAGTGGGCACAATCCATACTCCTGAAATGACAGGGTGTCACAGAATGTCCACACGTATGCCTCATATATCTGTTCTGCTTGTCATAACATTGCATTTGCCTGGCAAACTATTTGCAAACCAATAAAGGTTGCTGTGAAAACATCAATGACAGACAGTTGAGATGCAGACCTCATACCCATAATAAAATGCATGCTAACACAAAGCCGATCTACCAAATGTCTACATTTGGAAGACCTATATTAAGACCCTGTCCCCATGTCTGGGCCTGTGTCCGACTGTTATATATGGTCCTGTGCAAATAGATGTCTGTCTGTAAGAGTTTGACAGCCATGGCCAACATGTAGCCTAATAATAACAGTGCAACACAAACCATCTGAGGACCACAGCATGTATGGGGCACAATGATGGACAACCTGCTAAACAGGTACAGTCAGAGGTGTGAAGTCCATAACCCTGTGTGTGATGTTGTGACTACTACCCCAGTCACACCATAACTACAAATACATAACAGCAGCAACTGTGGACAAAGCCTGTGACTGGACTACAGAAGGACAAAGAGACACATATAAGGGGAAAGGGAACCACTGGCCAGACAAAAGTAGAATGTGCACACGAGAACAATTCATGCAGTAACATACGTTCCCTGCAGTGTATGGAGTCAGTAAACAAATGTTTGTAAGCGGTTTCTCACATTAATCTATACTGATCTGCCACTGACATACCAGGAAACCACAGTGCTATGTAGAATATACCACACAAATTATGGAAAAGTCTGATCAGTCCAATATACTCTATACCCACTCCAGGATATGACTTAGCTAATAAGGATAGCACACAACCAGGAGATCCTTAAGCCAGTATATCACTGAGGTGCTGGACTGTTTACACTGGTTCATCAGCCAATCGGCTGTATAATACAAAATCCTGGGCCAGAGTACAGGTAGGTCTGGACTGGAATCCCACTGCTAGTATTGAAGGTCATAATGAGCATGCTCCTACACATAAGGAATTAGAACTCATGTCTAAACCCACATCTGACTATAGAATTGTGTTGTCCATATATGCCTTTGCATACAGACAGCTATGTACACCTTAAATGTCTCTCCCCACCCCCAGCAGACAGGATTACCCTCATCTATCTGTATGTGGCACATATAAGATATATCTGGAGCTGTTCAGTGTAATATATATACATATATATAGGTAATATATACAAATATATCAATTATAGGCAGACAGAGACAAGGGGGGAGAGAGAGAGAGAGAGAGAGAGGGGTAGAGAAAGAGACACCCTGAAAGTCATAAAGTGATGTACTGCTGCAACCAATTTCACACCAATTGTAACCAGTGGTATGTGCAAGTACTAAGCTGAGCTCCACTGTGTAATAGTGAGGTAGGGGTTGTAATCTGACATCACCCACCGTGTGTGTGTGTGTGTGTGTGTGTGTGTGTGTGTGTGTGTGTGTGTGTGTGTCTTTCTGTATTTATTACATTAGCAGCAGAATACACACACCCAACAGGCTTATGTCTGTGTACTGGTCACCCATTTTATGACCATGATACTAGTGTCCTCCACAACAGTAGCCTACCTGTCAGCAGCTATTGATGTCATCCACCCCAACAGCAGTGGCAGACACTCTTTACATGACTAAGTATCATGGCGCATGCAATAAGTACGTATAGTATAGTGTTATACAGGTAGTGGTTCTAATCCTAACAACAGCAATTCAGTGTGTGTGTGTGTGTGTGTGTGTGTGTGTGTGTGTGTGTTTAAGGATATCCCTTGTGGCTGTCTGTATTTCCTGCCTATGTGTGTACAATGCCAATACATTTTAAGGCATGTTACACCCTGTTAACCCACTATTGCAGTACTTTACTGGGCATGTAGATGTCATCCACCTTAGAAGCACTGTTGTACACTCTTTAGCCATCTAAGCTCCATGGTACATGCGATGAGTACATAACACTATAGTACATACAACTAGATAGGTAGGGATTCTAATCTCAGTACTGCCAACTGTGAGTATGTGTGCTCATAGGTAATATTATTTTGAGGCCTGTTCCACCCAGTAAATCCCACATTGCTCTACTTTACAAGGCCTGCTGATGCCATTCACCTTAGATGCACCATTGGACAATCTGTAGATATATAAGTTCTGTGGCACACATGGTAAGTATGTAGCACTATATTACAGATGACTAGATAGATAAGAGTTCTGATCTCAATACTGCCAACAGTGTGCTTATGTGTGTGTGTGTGTGTGTGTGTGTGTGTGTGTGTGTGTGTGTGTGTGTGTTACCATTTCGAGACTTGTTTCCACCTTCCTCCATTGCATCGCTTTACAGGGCCTGTTCATGTCATCCACCTTAGACTCACTGTGAGACACTTTCTAGGAATATAAGCTCTGTGGCACAAGTGATAAGTAGGTAGGTAGAGGTTTGAATCTTAATATAGCCAGCTGTCATTGTGTATGTGTGTGTGTGTGTGTGTGTGTGTGTGTGTGTGTGTGTGTGTGTGTGTGTGTGTGTGTGTGTGTGTGTGAAGCATATTCCCTGTGGGTGTCATATGTGTTGGCTATACCAGCTTGAGAGCTGTCAACCCCCTCTCCATGGCATTACATTAAAGGTCCTTTTGATTTCATCCACCTTAGATGCACCATTTGAAATTCTCCAGGCCATACCACTCATTTGGACAGATTTATGCAGAATGTCCTGATGTTTGCCACATATATGTGGTCTGTGTCTCATAACAATGGGGTTTTCTGTCAAATTATTGGCAAATCAGTGAGATTTGAAGTCAGAAATAATGACAGACATTTCAGCTTCAGATTTCATACCCATCTGAAAATACATGCTGATGCAAAACCTGTTACCCTATCAGTTGTCTAGGTTTGTAAGAGCAATATCCGAGAGATGTCCCTATTTTGGGGAGTTTATCACACCATTCATGAAGGCTTTGTCAAGATTAATTGCTGTAGGAGGTTCTGAGGTATAGCCTGGCATATAATCTCCGTGGTACATGTGATATGTACGTAGCACTATAGTACATGCAACTAGATAGGTGTCTTGCCTCTGTGTTGGTGTGTGTGTGTGTGTGTGTGTGTGTGTGTGTGTGTGTGTGTGTGTGTATATACATAACTAGATAGGTAGGTGTTCCACTCTCAAAAGTGGCAACTCTGTGTGCATGCTTGTTTCAATGCATATCCCCATGCAGCAGTGTGTGTGTGTTGGAGATGGCTCTACCATTTTAAGGGCCTGTTAATCCAACAGTGGCAATCCTTACAGCACCTGCAAATGTCATCCACCTGAACAGTAGTGGCAGACACTGCAAAACTATATAAGTTCTGTGGCACTTGCGTTATGTATATAGCACTACCTATCAAAACTAGGCAGGTAGGGGTTCTACTCTCAACTAAGGGCAGTTCATCAGTGGGTGTGTGTCTATGTATGTATATCCCCTGTCAGCAGTGTGACTGTGTTAGGGCCACCAGCATATCTTTCAACCCCTCAGAGAAAGACATCTGGATAAAGTCACATAGAAAAGTGGGAGAAAGGCCAAATATTAAGCTCAATCTTTACATATTGCTGTGACAAACATAGAAAGTAGATAGCATAACAGGATGTGCCTTCACATGCATGTTCTGAAGGATTTGAAGTCAGAAATGTAAATAGCCATCATTCTTCTCTAACTTTAGTCTTTCATGATTTGCCACAAAGAAAACCACAAGGTTATGACAAACAGAGCAAAGATATGTGGCAAACATCAGGACATTCTGCAGAAATATGTACAGGTGAGAAGTATGGACATTATCTGTCCCACCCTGCAGGTTGCAGTCCATGTTTATCCAGGTGTGACCTGTGACAATGCCTAAAATAATACAGAGGTCCCTAGAGTGTAGGTCAGCAAACATTTCCTAAGGTTGTCTACTACTTGCATAAAGCAGTTATTTCTCATCAGAAGCACCTTACTGATCTCAGAAATAAGCTAAGGTAATGTGACACAAAGAAGCTGTCATATTAGCAAACCAAGGGAAGTCCTGTATGTTGCACTTGTCATGTGTATGGTATGACCTCCCAACTATAATGATACTACAAGACATGTCCCACAGCTCACATTTGATAAGGCAGCAACCACACTCTGTGTTGCCTATATGTGTGCAATATGCAGACATGTGGAGGCCCTATGAGTAGCTGCTGCCACCAATGATCCACATGTAGCTAGGCAGGAATGCTAACTGCCAACACCCACATATGTAGGTACTGCCTAAGGGTGTGTCAACTTTAAGTAGTGTGCTGTCTGTCATTGATCCACAAAATGCTGTTAACACACTACAATGGGGTCATACAGTGGGTTTGGAATGGTGGCAAGGTCCTGGCCTCAAGCTGAATGCAGACAACAGTACAGTCAAACCATACAACAAGGAAATTGCTCCACTATTTCCCACATTAACGGCAACCCCATAAACACACAGACTGCATTGACAGACCTGGGTACTCAGGATGATAACACTGTCGTATTCAGGCAACAAGTAGTGGCAGTGGTCAGAAAAGGCTTGTACATGGTTCACCACATAGGTAAGGGGACTGCATCCAGACAAAAGGTGGACATTACATCTGTATAGTTCTCACTCAGTACAACAATACATTATCAGCAAGGCCGGCCTGGTATGTACCTATGCAGACATCTGCAGCAAATGGAAAGGCTATGTTAACACCCACAAAGGTTATCAAATACCTTCAATACTTGTACCATGCAGAAACAGCCTCAAATCAGTATTGCCCCACTCGGTATCAGGCAGGTTGTCCACAGGTGGGCTGTGACATGGCTAGATGGCAATGTTGTGCTCAGCCTGCTCAGCCCTTAAACAGCTGCCCCATATATGTGAGTATAACTCTGTGTGCATTACTGGCACAACAGGCTTGAATTGCATAACAGACAGCAAAAAAACTTGCTTCAGAGACAGGTTTGTCTCCCAGAGGCTGCCTTGTCTCAGGAATGCACTCTCCAAACATGTCAAGCACAGTACCGTGCATACCCTCATCAACTGCATTAAGGTTGAGTGGATGGGGCCAGTACTCTAGTAACCTCCTCTGTACCTATGAACCTATGATCATATGGAACACCCAGGTGACATGTATCAAGACTAGCTTGCTGTGTCAAGGGGTATGCATGCAAGGTTATGCTGTCTATCCCCATTGTTCCACACACAAACTGTTTCATACATATGCACATAGGTAAACATACACATATACAGTCACACCTTGGTGATGAAAAGGTCTCTGTGTTGCCACTCTGCCATCCTGAGCTTTTATAATGGCAGAAACTCACCACAACTTACACACACAGATACCTGCAACAGAAACAGAATAAGGTCTGTGAGACAACAGTCAGTCAGCAGTACTAACAGCAATAAAGCATCATGGCACAAAGGTACACACACTTGGATGTGTACGCATGACAATTGCCAGCAGACAGCACCTTACAGAGCATAACAGTACTACACTACAAACTGCCATTACCTGTACTATATTCAACCTGTGCATCAGACACATATTAGCATGCCCTTGCACTGATGGTATGGATACCAGGGATGTGTCACAGGTATCACCACACTCACAGGGTGTGGTGTGGGGTTGCCAAAGTCCTAGGCTTTGCCATACATTTGACATCATGTGTGTGTGTGTCTGGAGGAGTGCTGGACAGCTGGGCCATGGAGAGGAGCTGTGTGCATCTGTCAGTGACCTGCATGTGACAGTGATGTGTGAGTGTGTGCATGCACACAGTCAAGCCATATGTTAGCCCTACACAAGGGTATGTTGGACAGTCATGAACCATACATGGTAGGATGTACAGTTCACCATCTCTGGCCATGAACACTGGAGCTTGTTCTGTCAGGAGTGTCACTGGCACCACCATGCCCAAGGCCAGATGAGGTACTACTTCCTGATAGTGACCGGTGCCTGCTGGGTCTCTGTCACTCATGGGACTGTCCAGGACCATGTGCCCATGGTCTGCCACGTTGTGGTGTGAACACCTTCCCTTTAATAGTGCTGGTGGTACTGCCATTATGGAAGTGTGAATGTGCACAGCCACATGGGCTCCCAGCTAATGTTGTTGCTGAGCTACATCCACATGTTCGAAACCCTACTCCCACCACATGTACAAGCACAGACATTGCATAGTTAAGGACTGACAATGTCTCACCCCACAATCTGTCAACAACATCAGCAAAATGGCATAAGGCATCACCAATGCCATGGAGGGAGTCATGCATGCCAGACAGTGTTGCATCCATGACCCTTAGCATCCATCTGGAGTACCATTCAGAGTGTGCCTGTGCCTCCATGATGGATCAAAACATACATTGGGTGACACGTGCTGTGACACCACTGACAGGGGCTGGATTGGCAGCAGACCTCCTTTGAGCACCCCTGTCAATCTGCCTGTGTGGGACCTTGACAGCTGTCTGGCTATGCCTAGTGTCTACTGTCACAGATGCCATAGTCACCAGACTACCCTGTTCGATGCCACCATCCTCTCACTGCCCAAAATCTGTGGCTGCGGGGGACTAGGTATATGTGGGCATAATGACCATGTGTGATGACATTACGGGTGGAAGTGGGATGTCAACCAGTGGGACAGATTCAGCCCCCAACAACCCCACCTGTGCCTCACAATGGCCACCATCATTATCAGAGTCCGATGAGACACTGATATCAGGTTGTGAGGGGGACACACTCCAACCCCATGGTCACCCATGAGGAGACAACATGACTACATTAATTCCTGCATTATAATGTTTGCTGATACACACACACACACACACACACACACACACACACACACACACACACACACACACACATACACACACACATATAAAGGTGAAGTGCCACAAAGGCATTATACAGACCACAACTTCTGACTGATGCCATGAGCAACACACAATTAGACCATAACAGACACACTCTGGACAGGCCCTCAACAACATGCAATGCAACTAAGTCCAGTTAATGTTGCTACTACTGTACACCAGTGAGATATGAGACAAGTTGGAGTATGCGATGGACCTTCAATTAACATACAGTGCACCCATGTACACTGTATATCACAGTGACTGCACCTATACAAAACTACGTGCTAATATGGTACAGCTCCTGCAAATATGCTCCTGTGATTACCAATGTGATATACTGCAGTGAACCCCACCACAAGTGAACATGCATGTATTGCAATATGGCTAAGCTTAACTGTTGTGTGCATGGCAAAATGGCAGCCCTTAACATGCCCAGGGTATAGGTGAGTCATAACATGACAGTTCCACACTCATTGGCTAAAGGTTAATGTTCCCCAGCCACACCAGCGGTACCTATGGATATGTAGGGGAGAGGCATTGTCAGCACACACACATGTGGAATTGGTACAGGATAATATGTGCATTTATCAACATGTACAGTACAAGCTGTGATACTACCCAAATTGCTGACATTCCTTACAAAACCCCACCCAGAAATACAGATTGACTTGACATATGCATACAGGTATACAGTGGTTTCCACTATGAACACTACAGTATTAATGTGATGACCAGTGGAGCCTTACCTGGATGCTTCTTGGCTGTGGAATCTGTGCCACCTACCTCCATGACATATGGATGGTTTCCTGTGAGTTGGTGGCTGAACTGAGGTTTGCCAGTAACTCCTCTGTGGCTGAGAGTTGTATTTGAGTAGCAAATCCAACCCCTGTGTCAGCATGGTCCTTGGCCACAGCTGCAGCCCTTTGCTAAGCATGGTGCATGAGATCAGTGGCACTGTGTCGGACCTATTTGTAGCTCCTGTCCCTGTGACCCACATTATTCACTGTTGCTACCAGGTCTGCCTACAGGGCAGTGCGATGTTCCAGGTTTTGGTGAGTCCTTGACAACAGGACCTGGTGATGGAGTCTCAGGACATTGATAATTGCAGCAGTCTCTGTTCTGAGAAGGGTGGGTTGCATTGTCAGTAGATCCCATTTGAAAGACATGAACAAGGGAACACATCACAGGACTGCATACATTGCTCACCATTATGTACAGACCCTGCATATCCACTTTTGCCAGCACTATCCACCACTAACCCCCACATCATACCCCGCCATCTGTCAGCACAGTATGTCTGTGGTATTGGCAACATACTGGCATTACAGCATGCGTTGCCCCTGATCCTGATGTTTCATGCTACTTGCTGCATGTGCTATGAGGTGTTCCACTGCATGTAGCTGTTTCACCTGTTATTGCTTGGATAGAAGCTGTATTAGTAATCATCTGGTCTGTAGGCCCACCCCCTCAGGTCTCCCTTGCTTTCCTCCCTCAGATTCTGGACTATATGCATGACTGTAGCGTATGATATATTTACAAAAGCAGTAGCAGCTCCCCACAGCTGTTTTGGCCTAGTGGTGTGTTGTTCTGACTGTAGTTCAGAAGGTACTGGTTTCAATACTTGGCAGTGGTGTCTTTTTTCCCTAATGTTACATGACTGTACTACATGATATATTTATAACAAAAGACTAATTACCAGAGCTGAGTAGGCCTACTGGTGCCTACCTGGAGCTCTGACAGTAGTGCACAGGGTCCTGGGTTTGAGACTTGCCAGCACTGGTCATTTTGCTGTTGGATAGAACAGTGTCTGAATCAGATAGGGTGATTAAAGCAGTTTTAAGTGGGTTTGCGCAGGTTTTCAGCAGCGCTTATCCCTGCCTAAACCCACGCTATTTCCCAAAGAAGAAAATAAAAAGGGATGATAGGAAAGTGGCGAAATGGGGCAAGCAGGGGAAAAACAATATGAAAGGCAGGTAGGGATGTGCAGGATGGGTGTAGGAAAGAACCATAGCTATCCATTTCTACAGCAACAGATGTGCATGTTGTGGATAATTTGGAATTTGGAGCCTCACATCCCACAGGAAGGGGTGTGGGTCACATAACATGGCTGATTGTTGTGATGGTTGATTGCTGCCAGTGTACATGGGAGGAAAAATGGAGGGCTATGTATGGGGTGACATCTTTTTGAGGGACAAGTGCCCAACTTTTTTTTTCTTTTAAAGAGAGTGGAATGTTGGGGAACAGTTGTAGGTACATTTGGGGAAGTAAGATGGGTAGGAGTGGTTGCATTTGCAGACAGACAAGACAGCAGACAGTGGTGGTGTATGACACATGAGGCAGGTAAACACCTTAGACAGGGAGGGTGGTTGGAAATCAGTGGACCAAGTGCCCCCAGATGGCAATAGTGGGACTGATGTCTCCACCCATAAGCAGTCACCACTGCCTGTTCAAGGCCCCAAATGTAGCTGTGCAGGGGGCTTGACACCGGGGCCAGCCTGCCCTTCGAGATGTGCCAGTCTGCCCTCTATCTGGCACAGTCAGCCATCCAAATCTCATTGGATAGCCCTGCGCACCAACCCTGGAAACTGGCTTTGGGTGATAGGGGGGAATGGGCCCCATCTCCTTAGGCAGTTCCACCCAAGGGTGGTACAAGATCAGTGGAGGAGGCAGCTCCAGGTTGGGTCCCCGACATGCTAGGACCCAGTGCCATGGCCAGATGAGGTGGGGCAGGCAGATCCACTGGGAATGGCCTACTCAAACATGCCATGGTGTTGAGGTTTGTCCAAGTGTATTGATTAGTCATGCAAAAACATTTCAACGTTAGTTATAACAGCATGCATGGGTGATCCAATTAACCCAGAACAATAGAACTGCATAGCATATGGAACACAGGCATAAATGGAATAACAATCATTATTGTAACAGCATGCCAGTAACAGTTATGGCAAAAGGCCAATAATGGTGAAATTTCAACAAGGTATGTTAGTATGCGACCATTGAAATATATAACCAATAATACAACACAAGGCCCAACATTAGGTTTTGAGAACAATATACGTGGAAATGAAACCATACCCATAGTATAACAATAATAATTTGTGATGCAGATAACGGGTGGGGGGAGAGAATAACATTCCATTAACACCTGTATGGGCTATATTTTTCACAACAGTACTGCTCAATACTCTATAGGTCTGCCATTACTTTACATCTACATGTGCCATAAAGCTTCTGTAAGCACATACATACCTCTCAAGCTGTTGACATGGAATGGTATGGGCCAAGCTGTAAGAACTATAGCTACATAACTGCAGGTGACTTGTATATGTCAGGGTAACATATATGACTAACAAGGTGTACCCTGCACTGATGTTGTGTGAGTGTGCTACTGGCATACTTCAAATGGAGTTATATCTGTGTCCAAGGTTAATGGCAACAGTGATCACTAGCCATGACAGAGTGACACTTGAGAGACATGCATCTGGCACAGTGCATGGTGTAAATATCTCTGCTGCTGTCATTTGTAGGCATGGGTTTGGACTATCAGCACACATGCACAGACACACCAAGCATACAGCCATACCAACAGTAAAACACTTAATTTGTCTGATTCAGTTGGAATACTATGTACTGCCTGATTTTTTATTTAATGGAGTCTTAACTTGCTGAGCACTGCTGTTTACGCATTAGTACATCTGGACACAGTTTATTACCATACCCTATATACAGATACTACAAACATGTCTTTACATGTAAGCCCTGTGGAGAAAATATCTGTTAACACTACATGCCAGTTTGTACAAATAGTCAAGACTAATTCTCTGTTATTATAAATACATCTTAGTACCAGTCCCTGGATTCAAACCTGGTCTGTGTGTGCAAAAATGAACAACATATCAGTTTATTAGCACCTTGATCTACTGGGCCACTGCTGTGTGCTGGTTGACTGATTTGTGCCTAAAGCTCATTTGGTTACAAAGTCTGACCTGGTAATATAGGTAGAGTGTTACAAAAGACTGCAGTGACAGTTCATAGGTTCATAGGTTAGTACTAGGCTAACATCCCTTGCGAGCCATTGTAAGCCTAGCCAATTATCCCCTGTGAGACTCAAACCCTGCACCTTGTGTTTGTAAGGCAAACACCTAAACCATTAGGCCACCCTCCCAACTGAACATACATGCATGAGATTCATGCATAACAGAGATAGTAGGATAAGTGTATATTAATAGTTGGAATGCAGGTGTATACATTTAACCACTAGTGTATGGGAATATGTGTAATCTGTACAGAACATATCAGGGTGCTAGGTTGCATAGCCACCCCATATACATTTGTGCATGGTATATTTGCATTCTCCATGCAATTATAGCCTCGTACTTGCCTGCATCAGCGTACCTACATTCAGGAATATGTATAGCTAAAATGCAAAAGTTAACACAAGACAATCCTGAGAGAAACACAAAATACTGCATTACACATTACTATTCAAGGTTCAGATCTTAGTGCAGGATATATATCAAATTGCATTCTATCTTGTTGTACAGCTCTACAGCTACACTTTAGCATAACAGTGCTTTATCAGCCAAACTTCAATCACTTCATGGTGTCATAGCCATATTTGCTGTGGAGCACCTGTACAATTGGATTTCTTCAGAATAAACACAACAGTTGGAGGAAAGAACTTTATTGACTGTAACATGACACAGTGGTTTATTACATTCAAAATTCTGATTGCAGTTGTACTGTATATCTTGTAGATGACGAATGAATGTCATTTATTCCCTTCACAATTTCAGTCACAGTGTACTTTTTTACAAGATCCTTAGTATTAATACAGTATATACTTATGTCATTCCTACACACTATTACTACATTATTAGCTTTCTTTCATCAATAGTAGCATGTTTGATGCCTTCATCTGTATTGCACAGTACCTGGCATTACTCACATATCAATGTGGGTCTAAGAACACATTTATTGCAGTACACTCAGAACACACTATACCTACTGGTAATAAACAATGGGCTCTTTCTTATTTATTGTACTATATATTGCAAGATAGATCTGTACTCACCAAAATGTCAGCACATCCTCATTAGGTGCCTGGAGTGGGCCTCTAAGTTGTGAGCCCTCTCCTCTACAGCTGTGGGGGAAAACACAACATAATGCATACCTATCTATCAGATATCTATACTACAATTTGATAAATCACCAGTTGCTATACTTACAAACTACTGGGGCATTCTGTTCTCAAGCATCTTGGGTCCAATAGGCCAACCCCCCTTTGTCTTCAGGTCATCATAATGGTGATGCACATGCTCACCAGTGTGGGGGATTCCAGCAGCATTGGTAAGGTCATGTGCCAGATGATCCCAGACCTCAGACATGTATTCAGAGCTCTGGTATGGGCCCTGCAGCAATCTGGGATGATGGTCTTTCACTAGGAGTCCAACCATGACCCTGGATTCCAACATACCCCAGCACTGTGCCTGAAAGCACACTCTCTGTCTGACTCCTGCCATAGCTCCTGCAGTGTTCAGACTCCCAACAGGTTCTGGCTATATTCCCACCTGTTTAGTTTAAATAAGGCTATTTTCCTGCATTTTGCCACCATTGGCCTATTTTTGAAAATGCTAAGCAAAGTTTAGCATCACGCAAATCTGCTGTGCTCAGCTGAGCAGTGTATAAACAGGGACTGCTTAGCAATGCTTAGTGGTGCACAAACATGCTTAGCTGTGCTGAGGACTGCTTAAACTGGGACTGGTTAGCAGTGCTCAAAGCAGCTAAGCAGGGTTACACAATGCTAAGCACTGCTAAAACATGTCTTGTTTAAGTATTGCTTAGCGTGGCTTAGTAATGCTTAGCAGGCTTAGCTGTGGGCAAACTTCAGTTATTTCATACATAAAAAAACATTGCAAATAATTGCTCATTAATGATACTTCATTCTTAGGTGTGTCTATTTTACTTTATATCTCCTAAACATATGCATTTCACTATGTTATCTGCTCCTGTAACATTAATGTATTGGCCACTTGTGTGTAACTGGGGCTTTTATATTTGCATCTCCACTGTAAGTGGGCTTCTGGTCAAGCTGGACTAACCCAGTTAACATATTTCAAATTATATACATATCAAAACAAAAACATTTACAACATTTCCGTATAGCATGTAAAAAGCTAAATGTTCAGGATTTGACTTGTGCACCTACTATACATGAGGCCATTACTCTATGCATTCAGCCAGTGAGGATCTGCGGCTAAACTGCTTTATATACCTCTTATTTACATTTACTGCAGTACACTCAGAATACACTATACCTACTGGTAATAAAAATGCACTTTTTCTTATTTATTGCACTATATGTTGCAAGACAGATCTGTACTTACCAGACTGTTGGCACATCCTTGCTAGGCACCCAGCATGGGCCTCTAAGTTGTGAGCCCTCTACTCTGCAGCTGTGGGGGAAAACACAACATTATGCATACCTGTCTATCAGATATTCATACTGCAATTTGATAAATCACCAGTTGCTATGCTTACAAACTACTGGGGCATTCTGTTTCCAAGCATCTTTGGTCCATTAGGCCAAGAGCCCCACCTTCTTTCTCTTCAGGTCATCATGATGGTGATGGACCTGCACACCAGTGTGAGAGGATTCCAGTGGCATTGGTGAGATCAAGCCAGATGATCCCAGGCCTCAGACTTGTATTCAGAGCCCTGGTACTGGCTCTGCAGCAATCTGGCATCATGGGCTTTTACTAGGAGTCCAACTATGACCCTGGACTCCAACATACCCCAGCGCTGCACCTGAAAGCATGCTCCCTCTTTGACTCCTGGCATAACTCCTGCAGTGATCAGACTCCAACATGTTCTGGCTATATTCCCACCTGTTCAGTTTAAATAAGGCTGTTCTCCCCCACTTTGCTGCCATTGGCACATTTTTGAAAATGCTAAGCAATGCTTAGCATTGCGCAAACCTGCTGAGCTCAGCTGAGCAGTGCTTAAACAGGGACTGCTTAGCAATCTTTAGCGGTGTGCAAACATGCTGAGCTGTGCTGAGGACTGCTTAAACTGGGACTGCTTAGCAGTGCTCAAAGCAGGCAAGCAGGGCTGCACAATGCTAAGTACTGCTAAAACAGGCCTTGTTTAAGTATTGCTTAATGTGGCTTAGTAATGCTTAGCAGCACTTAGCTGTGGGCAAACTTCAGTTATTTCATACATAAAAAACTATTGCAAAAAAATTGTTCATTAATGATACTTCATTCTTAGGTGTATCTATTTTACTTTATATCTCCTAAACATATGCATTTCACTACATTATCTGCTCCTGTAACGTTAATGTATTGGACACTTGTGTGTAACTGGGGCTTTTATACTTGGGTCTCCACTGTAAATGGACTTCTGGTCAAGTTAATAACCCAGTTAACATATTTCAGTGTATACATATCAAAACAAAAACATTTACAACATTTTTACGATCGCATGTAAAAAGCTGAATGGTTGGGATTTTGACCCGTGCACCTACTATACATGAGGTCATCACTAACCATTCAGCCAGTGAGGATCTGCTACTGAACTGCTTTGTATACCCTTATTTACATTTAAGCACTGCTGAGTGACATGACGGGCCTTGCAAACCCACTTAGCTATGCTTAAACTTTTGGACAAAAATTAAAAGTATCCAGTTTCTATTTTTAGATGTCTGGCACATGTTCATTGGTAAGCATCATGCCACATCATGCGAACACAAAAAAAAATTAAAAATTACACAGGGACAAAATGACATTTTCACTGCCATACGACACTAGGACATTACAGGGGGTGTGTTACAGACACAGTAACATACTCCCTGTGTGACATAAATAAGTAAATATATAAATAAGTTTCCAAGAACACTTTGTTTTAATCTTTTAGTGCCATACATCACTTTGGCAGTCCAGCGGGTGTGTTACGGACACTGTAACACACCCCCTGTATGACATTACTAAATAAAATTATAAATAAGTGTCCAAGGACACTTTCTGTAATGTTTTACTGCAGTACAGCACTAAAAAGTAAAGGGGATATCTTATGGACACTGTAACACACCCCCTGTGTGAAATAAATGCATAACATTATGAATAAGTGTCTGAGGATACTTTCTTTGGTGTTTTAGTGCAGTATGGCACTTTCACAGTGCAGGGGGTATGTTACACATCTCCAAGCACTGTAACACTCCCCCTAGCAGTGATTCAGTAACCGTGTACATGGCTCTCCCTCAGTAGAGCACCTTCATGAATATGCAAGGCATGCTGCCGACGGAGAGCTGCAGACACGGACACCATACACTCCTGTAGTGCTTACACTATTCCTACATGGAGTTTATTAATTCCAGGGTATAGTCTACATATTTTGTTCTTTTTTTTTGATAGACTACAAATATAGAGAATGAGTACTACCTCTGGCTTGCAAGAAGTTTTGAGTGACACTATGACATAAATTAAATTAAGGAAAGGCACTGTGATGCCAATGCCATGTATTTACTTTATGCTGTTGTATTTATCTACAGAAAGCATCTACAGAAGAAACAAAACACAGGGAAAAATTCATATCTCTGAACCTAGGATAGAAAAAGTATAAAGTCTGGAGGTTAGTTCACAGAATAATAATTCACATATTTGAACCTATAGATTCATATATCTAGATTTTTCATTGCCCCGGAGTCTTATGACCATTAACAATTTACCAGTACCCTCCCTCTATCTGACCTTTTTTCTTCAGGAGGGCCATACCAGTCAGTCTCAGAGTAAATATGTGTAAAACTATCCAGTCACCTAGGTTATGTTTAAAGGAAGACTGAATCCCACTGTTTAACATGCAGCGAATTTTATTTCAGAGGTTTGGGAAGCCCTTCATAGCAGGCACACACACACACACACACACACACACACACACACACACACACACACACACACACGTGTGTGTGTGTGTGTGTGTGTGTGTGTGTGTGTGTTCATGCATGAATTGATGCACATGACTGTGTATACTTGTGAGAGTGTGCACGTGTGTATGTGTGTGTGTGTCATTCTGTTTATGTCTGTGTGTGTGCTCGTGATAGTATATGTTTAGATGGATCAGTTCCCCATTTAGGATCAATATGCCTTACTTGTACCCAATGAGTTATGGGATAAACTGATGCTCTCCTACAACCTTATTGGAGAAAAACTCACAACAGTCCAATTACAGACTGTGACAATCCAGTTAAGCTCTGTCTTAAGCTTGGAGATTAGTTCATTTAAATTTGTGCTCCCATACACAATATGCATGAGCCAATGAAAGGACAAATATAAGAGTGCAGAAATACAAGGAACAAAAGCCAAATTCATTACATTACCTTGCAGAGTCATGGCATTAATACAGAACTGAAGAATAAGTCATCAGAGTTTGACTCCTCAGAGTTGTGGTTATGTAAGTGTCTGTCTAGGGCATGCGGTTTTGTATATTGTGTAGGTGAATGAATAAATGGATATGCAGATGTAACATGATATACAGAACTTAAAACAGTCTTCATGATGTACTATTGTAAAGTACATATGTTAGCATGACACTGACTGACTAAACATATCCTTTGTTTATTACAGAAATTTGAGAGTGGTGAGTGTGGGACTTTATCTGAAGTACACAGACAAGTAAAATTAGAAAGCAAAACATTATGGAGGTATTTATTCATCTTTAAGTCTGATACTGGGTTTAAAATTATACAGTAGATATGTTTTTTTGTTAATGCAGTAATAGCAAGTGAATACATTACAGCCATACCACTCAACATCTTAGCAAGAAATCTGGACAAAGCCTAAAATAATGGGAGGTACAAAGACCCAAAAATATGGACAGCCTTTAACTATTGCTGTTATAAACTTAAAAAGTTGCTAGAATAACAGGTTGTGTGTTAATGTGCTTTTTCTGAAGGGTATGAAGTCTGAAATTAAAACATCTGTCCTTATTTAGTAATTTAAGTTCTCAGTCATTTGTCAGAAAACCACAAATTTTGTGAAACAAACTAAAAATATGAGGCAGAAATTTGGACATTCAACAAAAATCTGGATAATTAAGCGGTATGGTTACAACACTGTAAGCATGTGAATTTATATGGATTCTATGTAAAGGTATTGATAAGGGCATTTTATAAGGGTAATGTTGATAACATGGCTATGGAAATTTTGTGTTAATATAACAGGTACAGATAAATGGTATCTGCTGTAACATGGGATGGGGGAAAGAGTTACTACCCTAAAGATGACTGCAAACTAATGCGCCAAGGTTTGTGGAGCTTCCTTGACACATTTATTTAGCATTTTTTGGTAACCTAGCTCACGTAAATTAGTTGAGTTACGCAGAAAGCTCAAAGGCTTATAGCTTTCAATGTAGCAAAATAATTCTTCTCCCACCTACAGCATTGCATATCATTACACCTCCATGTGGTGGTCTGTTGAAACTAATGCCACCTTTTCTGCCTTGTACTATTTACCTGTATGGAGCTCTATGTAAGTTTGTCAGCTTTTCTACATAGCTTAAATCAAACTGACTGGCATATATTTGGCTATTTTTTTATTTCATTGACATGGACTATAACTTGACTACTGACAACAAAACTTTTATTTTCTTAGAATATAGCACTAATAACCACCAAAGATACAAGTTGTGAGGTATGTCAATGGCTTTGCCCTGCCCCAGCCAAAAAATGCCAGAGCTGCAATTATTTTAATGTCAGTGAAATGCAGTGTAAGCCAAACACATTTTGACTTGTTCATATATTGTAACTATAGATTTGCTTGGGGTTTATATCAAAATGTCGAACCGTGAGAAGTCCGAACAACACAACATCGAACTGAATACTCCGAACTGTAATTAGTCCTAACATTCAAAACATCGACAATCGGAAATCCGAATGGTTATGGTTGGCCCTTCTGTGCATATGCATGAAGTCTCCACTGTGGTGCAGTCTTGGAGTTGGTATATTTAAGTAGGGGGATGTGTGGGAGCCACAGCCCCCCACGTTGGGGGGTGTGCGGGGGTGAAGCCCTCCACATTAGTAATTGTGTAAAAGTGTTTGTGTGTTGTTATTTGAAAGTACGGGTGTAAAGCTGGCCGACCGTTTTTTTTTGGAGTTCTGTTTTTTGCAGTTTTGAGTGATCAGACTAATGACTTTTCGGAGATGTCAGTTAGATGTTGTGGTGTTCAGACTTATCACAGTTTGATTATATGCTATATACCCATTTGCTTGCAACTATATTGCTATCATATGAAATCATCATCATCATCATCATCGTCATCATCATCTTCATCATTCCTAGCCCCTTTTCTCTTATTTTTACATGGGTTTCGGGTGTGGCATTGAATGTCGCCACCTCTCTTGGTTTACAGCCCCATTTTTACATGGGTTTAGGATGTGGCACTGAATGCCACCACTTCTCTTGGTTTACAGCCCCATTTTTACATGGGTTTAGGGTGTGGCATTGCATGTTGTCACCTCTCTTGG